>NC_056746.1:298514985-298742485 GCF_019279795.1 Protopterus annectens | reverse complement strand
CATTGTGTAAACGTAGGTCTTTTCCCCCTAGGGATTGTGTACAGAGTGTAGTTAGAGGCTGCTGGGTTATACATCTGCATTATTTACTGTTGATTGATTGTTATCCTGTGGCCCAATCAGTATTTCCTGTTCTACTACGTGAAGGCCTTGGCCTGGACAGCAACATATGTTATGCTTTCAGATTACTGTCTTAAATGATCTGTTTGACAGTTGCATTGATCGGTTTGTATGTATTTCAAAGTATAAACTGTGATATGACATAGTATATAGAACTGTAATAGTACACAAATAAAGCTTTAAAACATATGCAAACCTGTGTGTGGTGTTACATCCTTTGACTTCTCTGTTGGTATATGTTTCAGGCAACAATTGTCTTTTGTATGGGTGAGTCATACACTGTCCATCTGATGAGGTTTCAACTATAGGGATACTGGCTGTTCAGTGTGGTGTGCACCCTCTAATAATGTATCTTTCTAGACATACATCTGTGTGTGTATGTGTAGTTATATATATCTATATATGTATGTAGATATATATATATATATATATATATATAGACATATATATGTATCTCCAGATTCACTTCAGAAGCTCGAAATACTGAAATCTCGAATTTCAGTATCTCGAGCCCAAGAAGCTGAATCCACATACCAATGAAAATTGAAAACCACGAAATTCGAAACCTCGAATACCCGAGGTTTTGAATGTTGCAGTACTATTACACACACACCATCCTCTACACAAACACAATCTGTCTACTACATGAAAGCAGGGGGCCAAGCACCCCTGCACCCCCCACACCCCCTACTTAAATATTCTACAAAACAACGACAGCTGGTTCACCAAGGTTAGCATTATTCTTTCAATTCCAATTGTTCTCAAAGTAAATCCAAGAATGAAAAACTTGAGACTGTACATGTTGGTTCAAGAAAAGGAGACATTGAAAACGTAACTGAAATAAGATAAACCAAATGGATAATCAATTTAAGAGCTGACCAATATCCAGGATTGAATAGTGTTATTCCTTTGAAACCAGTCCTGAAAAGGCACAGATCGACCATGAAATAACAGTACTATTACAGAAATGTCTAGTCTCACAAAGAGACAGCTTGTACAGTTGTCCTTATGTCTAAAATCTAGGATCAGATGAATATATGATCTCGAAGAAGACCTATTATTGATTGATTATATTTTGCTTTCATCGTAGGATCCTTTAGAGATAACTTATGTCTTTAAGAAGACCATTATTTCTACAGTTATTCTTGCTTTTGTTCCATTTTGAAAAATTTTTAAAAGTGTCTTCATCAATAAGGTTACTTAGCCTTAATTAGGAAAACTCATGCGTAACTTTACCATAAAGATTACTTTACCAGTAATCTGTATCAGTATCAGTAAGTAACCTTATTGATGAAGACACTTTTAAGTTTATATTGATTGAACATCCCATTGTTCCACTATTCAAAGCTTTACCAAAATACATAAAGATCCCAGGAACCCACCACTATGACCAATTGTATTTGGAAGGGGGTGGGCTACTGAACATGCTTCCATATGGGTAGAGGCTCATTTAAGGAAGTGTTTGGTTTCTGTACCTAGAATACTAAAGGACACAGCTCATTTTCTGCAATCCTTACACAGTCATTTAGGTTCCAGTGCTGACTGCATGGATTATTTGTTAGTAACTCTGGATATAAACAGTTTGTTTACAGTAATTACAAAAGAATATGGCCTGATGGCCATTGATGACTTTTTTACAACGAGAACAAATACTGAATCCAACTGACATTGACAGTGTATCCCTGGGATTCATAAAGCTTGCACCAGGTGCAGGTGTAGCGCCGGCGTTCTAACACCAAATATGGCCACCGTGCGATCCAGGTACGAGCTGCTCCCATGTGCACTACCTGCATATGCTACACCCGCACAACTCCTGGGCCCTGTATGCTAATTACCCCATGTGCAGCAGTGTAGCATGCAAATGAAGGTATTTAGTGATCCAGGAAGTGGTGCAGATGTAGTGTAAGCATGCAGAAATGTAAATCATAGAAAATGGTTTACATTTTTGTAAACATAAAATCGGAGCCATGACAGCTGACCAAACACATGTATTATATTGTTAATATATGCCAATGGCTAAATATATAGCCATTGGCATAAAAAACATGTAGAAAATATAAAATTAACAGTCAATATATATAGTCGCACTATCGCGATGTGGAAGCGCAGAGCAGTGGCATGCAAAGGGAATCACAAGGAAAATATAAAAATATAGAATAAAACTGCAATGTAACACATATCATGATTTCCCCATAACAGTCAATGGCAGGCATGCTACACCATACCTTGGCACAAGGGTTGCTAAGGGGCTGTGATAGTGTTATGCACGGTAGCTAGGAATTAGTAGACAATGCCATGCAAATGAGAGGAGTAATAGTG
Source organism: Protopterus annectens (assembly GCF_019279795.1). Lineage (NCBI taxonomy): Eukaryota > Metazoa > Chordata > Ceratodontiformes > Protopteridae > Protopterus > Protopterus annectens. The sequence continues at coordinate 298,740,049 of NC_056746.1, read as the reverse complement.
AATCACAGATTCCCCGCTAGTGTAAGGATGCACCTCACAGCGTAGCGTTATAACACCGAAGTGTGCCCATGAGACAAAAATGACATCAAGAGAGGGGTGTGTCGCCATTGCTGTAAGCACATTGGAGCAATGCTAAACCAGTTTGCCCCTAGCTAGGCAAAGCTGCAGTTTAGGGGTGTGTTAAACTGGCCATAACTTTCCTTAGCTGAGAATACACGAGGTAACCGAGTATGCATGTGAATGGAGATGAAAACGTGCGTAAACCTGGTAAATGGGTTTGAGCGGTGCTCACTGCAGCTGAAACAGGAAGGCTATAGGAAAGAAATAAGGAAATGCTGCAGCAGGGAAATTGGAGTGCAAATGACTAATTAACATCTAGGAGCCTACAGTGGGTCATTGACAACAGCTAACAAGGCTGCAAGCAGCTACCTGCAGAACAGGAAAGGGGAGGGGCTGTACTGCAAAGAAAACAGTAAAGTGTCAAAGCAGAACAAAGTCGATTTGCAGTATAACAGCTACAAGACATATTTTGCCATGACTGGGTAGGGAAAGTACAAAACAAGAAAGACGGCAGGTGGATGCATGTCTGATAATGGGAGGGGATCCAGGTTTAAAAGTGAATTAAAGGGCAACAGATAAATCAAGGCAGGCAAGCATATCTCAACAGTAAAGGCCCCACACTTGCAGTACTCATTGTAAAACCCATAATTAAGATACACTGCAGCTGGAATAGCTCATACACACCCACTGACATCAGCAGCATCCATAGCACAATAGTATAAAGTGTGAAAGCACCTCACACACATTTGTGTATTCCCATACACTCTGCACCAGTGGTGTATACAGACAGGGAACTTTTAGTATGTACATGTTAGGAGCTGCCATAGCTTTGATCTACCAGCATGTGTTGGAGATGGAAGGTGGTGTGGAGGATGATGCACATGACCACCTCAGGCATCAGAGGAGGAGGAGAGTGTTCAGACCCAGGGTAACCTACCATGGGCTACATGATCTGGAGATAGTAGAGCATTACAGGGTGGACAGGGACATCCTAAAGCAACTTGTGGAGCTGTGCCGGCCATGCCTCAGAGCCAGAACAAATAAAGGGGAACGCATCCCAGTGGATATAAAGGTATGTGTGAGCCTGAGAATACTAGCTACAGGTACCTTTCAAAGACCAAATGGGGATATCATGGGGATCTCACAGGCATCAGCATCCAGGGTACTCCACCAGTTCCTGGATGCCATGTTACCACATGCCAATGAGCACATATACTTTCCCTGAATGCAGGAGAAGTTGGCCAGTAATATGCGTCTCTTCCACCGTGTGGCAGAATACCTGGAGGTACTGGGTGCAATAGACTGCACACACATACACATCAAGTCACCACCTGGTGAGCAGGGTAGCCACTGCATAAACCACAAGGGATACCCCTCCATCAACTGCCAAGTCATGTGCAATGCCCAGGGCATTATCATGGATGTGTGTGCTGGCAGCCCTGGAAGCTATCACAACTCCCACATCTGGCATGCCTCACAGCTGTATCAGTTATTTGCCAGGGGGGACATCCCAAATAGCCATCTGGTGGGGGATGCTGGCTATGCACTGGAACCGTGGATGATGACTCCCATCAGAAATGCACACATACCCATGCAGGAATGGCCATAATGAGGCACACGCACAAACCAGAATCATCATAGAGCATGTGTTTGGGATGCTGAAATCTCAGTTCCGTTGCTTGGACATATCTGGTGGAGCCTTGCAGTACTCTCCAGGCATGTGTGCCCACATCTTCGTAGTATGTGCCATGCTGCACAATATGGTCCTGCAGAAACAGCTGCAGCAGGGACAGAATGGTGAAGGCCCTCACAGCCCACCGCCATTGCCAAGGGTCCCACAGGCACAGAGGTACTCAGACCATGAACACCCTGAGCCAACCCCAGTAGGCAGATGGAGGCTCGCCCAGTATGCCCATGCCTTGGCAAAGAGGGAACGTATAGCACACAGACTGACAGTGTAGGTATCTAGGGACTGACACCTTTCACTACCTGCACACGCTGCAAACATGGATGGCACACACACACAAGACTACCTGTAAATTGTCATGTATAGGCAGTCTACTGTGTGCATCCAATATAGGCAGCCCTCAACTATTGTACAAACAACTGCCATTGGAACAAGGTAAGTCGACACCTGAACAGTAACTTATGCTATCAGCATGTGCTGATACTGTATGTAGAGATTCACAGGTAGGTACTTGGCCAACTGCCAGAGGTCATTCATAAACCCAGCCAAAATGTGTCAGCTTTTGCCACTCCATTGATTCATTAACTATCCCTCTGTGGAGTAGAGCCAATGGCGGGATCCCTGTGGTGCATCTACTGTTCCCCATCCACTCTTCAAGGTTTCTCTTGCAGAGTGTTAGTGAGGGGCTTTGTATAATGTAGTTAGGGATGTTGTTTCAAAGTATGGAGAGTGTCTGTGACAGGAATCTGTCCCTCCAGCATCTTCCAGTTATTGTTGTGGCAAGGTTCAGCCCACTACAGTGTGTGGCTCACTGTGACATAGATTCCCATAGGTGTAGCATATCCATTAAGCCTGAGTTCGACATGGCTGTGTTGGCCAGCAGAGATCATCTCTGGTTAAATGAGATGCCATGGAGTAAAGCAGGAGTTTATTCAGTCTGGCTGCATAGGCCATATGTTGGAGGCTAGTATTCCCCTTGGCGAGATACATTTGTGGACCTCCCAGCTGTTGGAAGTGTCTTCTGAGGTTCATCCCAAATGGGTTATTATACCCTATGATGGGGCTGATGAGTGATGAGTAAAGGGGCACTATAACCCCAGTATGTCTAGATGGGAACCCTTTAGTAATCAGATGGCTTATATAGAAGGATGTCCTAACTACTTTGGAGATATGATTGTCAAAGGAGAGATCACTATCTACCTTAGTCCCCAGATACCCCATTGCCTCATCCGTATTGAAGTGGCTGCCACTTATGTGTTAATATGCGGGTGCTTAATATTCCACAATGGAATGACCATGCAGTTAGTGGCACTTGGCTGGTGGCCATTATGTTGACACCCTGTGACGGTCTATGTGAGGCCCCTTGAGGGATCTCTGTGTCAGTTGGACTATCAGTCATGGCTCCCAGTTCACAGTCATTGCCAAACATGGTCTGCTGTAGTTCACCTGTGTTTGCCTCTACCTCTGAGAAGTATATGCCAAACAGTAGGGCTCCCAGGACTGAGTCCTGTGGGACACCAGCTGTGACTGGTCAAGAATTGGACCTGGAGACCACTAGTTGTACCATGTGGGTTCTGTATGTAAGCCCCTTGGCAACCCAATCTGTGATGTATGGGTGTATGTACAGGCTGGTGTGTTTATCAATAATACCTGAGTGGAGCATGGTGTCAAAAGCCTTGGCGAGGTCCAGGTAGTATGTGTGAACCACCTCTCCCATCATCTAACATCTTGGTGACTGTATGTAAGACGTCAAACAGGTTCAGTAGGCATGAACTGCACTCAACCAAGCTGACCTGGGTTGGGTCACGTGTTCTGAGGTTACCAATGTCTTTGCTAATGAGTGCCATGAGGATGCGATCCATACCATTGCAGACCAGGATAGTCAGGCTTATAGGGTGGTAGCTACCATGGTCAGTTGTGATTCCACCTTGATGGAGTGGAATAACCGTTGCCACATGCTATTGTATGGGCATGTAGCCTGTGGAGAGGCTGAGGTTGGAAAGCTTAATTAGGTTGGGGGGGGGGTGGTCAGGTTGTCTTGTACAGTTTGCAAGATGCAGTCTGGTACAACATCTGCCTCCATTGACGCTGTGTTCTGCTGTTAGAGAGGGCCATTTCCACCTGTGTGTCTCCGATGTGTGAGATACTGTACCTTTTGGGTAGTATTGTGGCCTCTTTAGGTGGTGAAGTATTCACTGAATGTATCTGCAAGGATGTTGGCAATATCACTAGGGTCAGCATATTTTGTGCTATACTTCACCGGCAGAGTGCAAATCTGTGTGTCACCTCTTAGATTCTTGACATAGCCAAAGAAGGCTTTGTGGTTATCTTTCGAATCCTTGCATATTTTCCTGCTGATGTTAGCCTTGGATGATGTCATGGTGGACCTGCGTATCATACTAATAGTGGCCACGGATGTCTGCCCTTCGTGGGACTTGCTGTTTGTCTGGAACACTGTCCTACTTCTGTAGTATAGCCTGTTTATTGCAGAGGTCCACCAGACTGGTGTCCTTGTCTAGGAGCAGTGAGTCTTGGTTTACCATTGATGGCACAATCCATACATCCGTGTAGGTGATTATAGATTGCATTTGTATATTTGTCTGTATCTTGAGCAGTGTTTCCCCTTAGCGTGGAGGCTGCGAAACCCCCCCACCCCTGTCACTAGTAGTGTAAATTTAGCTGTAGAAAAGGTATGCACTGTGGTATCCATGGGTGGGGGAGATGCTTGGGTGTGCAAACAGTGAATAGTTCATGGTCAGATATAACCAGTGACCAGTTAACCTCTGCTGTGGTGCCCCTGTTGCCCATGTTGGTGATGACCACTTCCAGCATGTTTCCACCCCTCATTAGGGAGGTTACCACCTGATACAGGGCATATGAGATGATAAATCCCAGGAAGCGCTGGGCCTGGAAGTGAGTACTGGAGTAAATTTCCCAATTAATGGTATGGTAGTGGACATCGACCAAAGCCAGGGTGTGCGTTAGACTGTCATGTTCTCCACTGTCTCCAGGTAGGTGGAGTGGTGATCCTGGGTCATGGATGGTGATCTGTAGTAGGCCACAGTTTACATTGTCATTGTGGCTGATTTTAGCTGCAGATGGATGATCCCAGAGGTATCATGCTGCCCCACCTACCTGGAGGTGTAAGTATCCCTGATGAATATGGATACACCCCCCTCCATGTCTGTCAGTCCATGTTCTGTGGATGAAATGTGTGGTATGGGTTGTAGTCTGGTAGTGCTCGTGTGCTCTCAGGAGCCTGAAGACAGATCTCAGTTACTGCACAGATGTTGACGTTGTCCATCCTGAGGAGTGCTGTGAGTGCATGCATGTTGTGATCACAACCCCTGGTGTTGAGTACCATAACCCACATTGATTCTGCTATTGTGCTGTTTACAGAGCTGGTATTCACCTTTGAGACTCTCCTAAATAAGGCACCATGGGGGCGCCAATAGCCTTGGCCAGTATTACAAAGCCTAAGGCTGACGCATAGGCCGGTATGGTATTGTTGCATGCATGTTTCATCTTGTTTTTCATCTCTCCTGTAGGTAACCTACTGGTAAGCAATAGAAAGCCTTAAACTTATACAAGTCTTCTAGCTTCCAAGATAGGCTTTTGGAGTGACTAAGTATCAGTGTTCTGTATGTTCTTGCTGTACTTAACTGTTTCCTGACTACATGGTGATTTCTCACTGTATATTGTGATCTGAAAGTCTGTTTATTCACATATTATGGTTGTGATGGCCTGCACTTTAGAGGTTCACAGATAGCCTACTACCTAGGTGCCCAAGGGCAATTAGAAGCATAGCTACAGTGTGTTGGCCTTCTCCGCACCATTGATGAAGTAACTGAGCGTCTGTCAAGCATAGCCAATGAAGCAATTCCAGGCAGAGTTGCTGGAAGCTGTTGAAGACTGGGGTTGTGGAGGGTGATAGGGGCACTTAGTGATCTAAAGAGGGCATGTTAATGTGACAATTCAACAACATTCAATTTCCCCAACAGGTCTCGCAGCTATCAAACTGGACAGGCTCCCCCACCCACTGGCTGTATGGTTCTGGGATACATGATCACAGGGGTGTATATTCTGTTACCCATTCAATTCACACAATGTTTCCCTTGAAGTGTGTCAGTGAGTGGCTACGCCTAATGTAGTTAGGAATGTAATGTACTGTCTCACAGTACATTTGTTATATGTTATTATTTCAAGAGTAAGTGAAGCTCAGTGGGTTTGGGGGCCTCCGCCCTTTGCTTAGCCTAGCTTACACATAGAAATCATCTAAATAGGAAATAGGTGGAAGCAACGTTAATGTCAACAGTGTAATAGTTACAGCATCTGCATAGTATCTGTGCATTCGAGGTTACAATCCTGATAAAGGCAGGGATGTTTATCATATACAAAAGTATACCTTAACCACAGCTTGCATATTTATGTAGTAAACATTCGAAACACCCATATAAACCCATGTGTGCTGGAGAGTACAGTCAACAGAGAATGTAATGTTATGTAAGCACATAGTGAGATGTTACTTCACTGACATGTATATATCCTGAGTAGTTAGCGGATGTGGCCGTGTTTGCGCGCACAGGTTATACGTTACAAAGTTTGTTTAACAGTGTTTAACCACTGCTATAATGTCACACAAACACTTTTAAACATGCTTAGAACTGCTTAAATGAGCCTTATTCTGGAGTAAAAAACATTTTTAAAGCATTGCAGGTGTTGAACCCTGGACCATGCACACTATAGTCATGGGACTTACCACTAAGCCATCTGAGGTGTATACATGTTTGATGGTCTTGAGACTACACCTTATACCATATGCATTCCACTGTAATGATCACAAACTGGGACAGTCAGTTTGTGTACATATGTACAGTACATTGTAATGTACTGTAGTTTGTGAACCAGCACATTCCAGTCTACATATGTACATATGTATTACTGTTACAAATTAATATGATATATATATATATATATATATATATATATATATATATATATATATATATATATATATTTACACATATATATTATACAGATACATCAGTAGCCATATATATAAACATCTATGAACACACTTCGTGACACAGAAGCACTCCAAAGGAATTGAATTGTACACAAAACACATGCAGCTCTGGTATTATAACTATTAATATTAACCTAATTCACCATAGAAAGGATGGCTGTTGTGTATGTGAAGATTGGAGTGCAGGAGGAATGATGGGTAATTAAATCATGCAACAAGGAGGGCCTGGGTCGGATGTTCAATAAGTGAACTGGAGGGGTATACATGGAGTATTGGGACAATATAAAAAGGGCACATAACAAGAACATTTCTCATTCATAATACACCCTGTCATGTCACACTGCAACACCTAATTTCACAAACATATGAACATTAACATGTATCAGACATATGTACACCAACTGACTGTCACATTTGTTATCAGTAGTAAGGAATGCCTGTAGTAAATTGTATATTCTAAACACCCTAACATTTGTACACATCTCAGATGCCTTAGTGGTAAAGTCAGTGACTGTGGTGTTCATGGTCTCGGGTTCAAGACCTGCAAGGGTTGTTAAGTTATTTTGAGGGCCAGAATAAGGGCAGTTGGATGCAGGTGGATTAAAGCACTCTTAAGCAGTTGTAAGTGGGTTTCCACGGGTTTGCGCGATGGTAAGCGGTGCTGATACACGGTAAATGGAGAAGCGCTTCACAGGTTTAACCTTTGCTTAACGTCGCACAGACCACAGGCAAACCTGCTTACAACCGCTTAAATATGCATTATTCACACTTTCCCTACCAGTGCCTACTCTAAGAGGTAAAATAATAACACCTTCCAGGATTAGAACCCGCAACCATGTACTCCATCCTCAGAGTAACCTAACACTAAGCTACCTGAGATGTACCTATCCCAGTTGTGTCTGCAGACAGGTTAAAACACGAAAGGGAGGAATGTGTTGAAATAGGACAACCCGCCATGTACCCAATGAAAGGTTTATGCTGATATATAGGTAGAGAGAGAGAGAGAGAGATACATCTACACATCTATGGAGGTACAGATATATGTATGCAATAATATATATATATCTATATACATATACACACACACATATATATATATATATATATATATATATATATATATATATATATATATATATAAATATATATACACATACATACATGTGTGTAGACAGCATCCAAAGTGTTCATATCTGAGTATAACATGGACCATAGCAATCACACATTCCGCTCTCCCCAAACAATATGAACATAATATATGAAGAGTATATGCCAATACACTATTACAAATATGTTCTATGGACACAGTCACCAACACAACTGCAATGACTGCAAATATCCATGACAGAAATACACAGACAGCTTTTATTTTGCAAAACCTTATTACATTCCGATGTATTGCCAAAAGGATTCAAGGACTAACAGTACCTGCATGCTATTTTAACGGTGCCTTAATGAATCAGCCTGCAATTACCATAGTATTAGTCCACTAAGGGATAGGTGTTCACATAGAGAAAGAACACCCACACACATATAGACATTGTATAAAAGGGGTTCTTACACACCTGCATGTGCTATGTACACCCACCAACATCTACCTCACAACCAAAATAATTATATCAATACATACTGTCATACCATAACCAATTATTCAACTACTGTACAACATCTGCTAAAACCTTAACATACCTGGACACAGACACACTAACATGGCCCTTTGTGAAATAGTTGCTGTTATACAATTGAATAGCTGCTGAGGTTACAGGGTTTGTAGGAACTAATCCCGTTTCAGAGGGTTGAAAGGTTCGTACACCAGGAAGTGTTACCGAGTACTGATTATCAGCACAGTATGATACACAGTAACACCAAACTAAATATGTCTGGTAAGCACACTGTAAACACCCTAACATTATATGCATAGCTATGCAGCCTTGATATGGTCAAACAACCTGGCCAGACTGAAACATATGCAGAAGTATTAGGTACAGACAAACCCTGCACAAGTAGCAATGTTCAGAAATATAACAGCAGTACTCACATTTAGACCAAATCCTCCAGTCATTACACACAATATATTATTGTTCGTCTCCATACAGCTGTTGCAATAGATTCCAAACACTTCCACGCTGTCTTCCTCACAAGGCAAAGGGACAACACCCAAGTGGAGTACTCAATTATATTCCACTGTTGCCATGGTATTGGCTAAGGCAGTAGCAGTGCAGCTGATGTGCATGTAATTAGCTACTTAGGAACACCAGTTGGTTATCGGGATTGCACATGTTACTGATCTGTAACTATAAAAGTTTGCCTTGTCACACATTGAAGTCCATCTGTATCTACCTGTAGGGCAGTACAAAACACTGAAAAAGGAACTGAAAACAAGTATTATACTAGTCAGTAACACCTCCAATTACTAAGAGGGTATGTATAACATGTAGTATGTCTGTGTATGTAGTACCTGTTCTGTAAGAATTACAGTGTAATCAATGCATATAGTGGAAATTGCTACCTTGTAGCGATGTACTGTTGAGTAGTAGTAATGCTTCTAGTATTCTATGTGTGTACTGCTGTAGGTCACAAGACAAACTCCTCATACACCACAAGGGATGATATGGGCTTGGAACTCACCAATTTGCTTTCAGCCACTGTCAGTGTCAGGACTGGTCCAACAAGTATGTGCTATAACAGGTGATAGTATATGTCGATATATTGTAACAGTCGACATATGTATGGGTGTATAAGTAAGATGAACATGTCAAAGGTGGGCTTACTGTGCAAATATGGTTTGCATTGTGGGATATTGTGCCAATAACTGTGTAAGGTACAGTATTTTAGGCAGATCTGAATTCCATTCTACATAGCAGTTCTGTTATGTTATGCAAACAGTAGTTATGTCTATTGGCAATTACAATACTCAATAACAGGATACATATCATTTGTATTCATCTGACAGTTTAGCAGCATGATAGCAAAGATAACTGGAAGAGCTAGGTAACTATCCATGCACATAACACATGTAATATCCACCTTTCCAGTATTGTTTGCAAGCAATAACAGCTGTGCATGTGTGCATGTTATGCAAATGTGTAGTGACCCTTGTTACAGGGCTGGACCTCTCTAATATCATTTGCAAGCAATAACAGCTGTGCATGTGTACATGTTATGCAAATGTGTAGTGACCCTTGTTACAGAGCTGGGCCAAATGGCTATGTGCACACCTACATAGAGTGAAGACTGAGAGTAGAGACACACTGGTTGAACTACCAGGTTTGTGTAGCCTAACCTCTCATTGCCAACCTAACAGCTGCTTGCACATACTGTATGTAAGGTAGTGCACAGTACTGGTAGTGAAACAGGTTGCATATCATCTTTAACTCCAGTGTAACATCTGCAGTAGGAGTGTAAGATGTAGGAGACTGCTGCCCATGTGTAATAGCCGCTTCATAGGTGATGGCTTGCACTGATTATATCCTGATCATGTTGATATTGGAATCAGAGTCTGTTGATACATGGCTCTGTTTGGAGAGTGGGTGTCTGTGCCCAACAGAGCTCATGGTCCTGCTGGATATGTGAGTATATACCCAGAGAAGGAAACAGACCTGTAGACACTTGCATCATCTGTAATCAACTAACAGGATGTGATGTGCTCCTCAGAGGAGGATTGCTGCTAAAGGTAGCTACAATGTTTCTGCAAAAGCCAGTGTTGTCACATCCATAACACAAATATTTACATGTGAGCATCACTGTCTAAAACATCTTCATAAGCAATACGTAAACTAAATACAGTACTTGGTACTTGTAGTACTGAATGCTCATATAGGCATGTCCACTAGTCAGCTACTGGTGTTTACTAATGTCAGCTTTGTGTATGTGACCATCCTGGGGGAATGTAATCTCTATGCCATGTACACTGCCAAACCCACCTAATACCACACCCCACACATTGTTTGGAAGGCAGCCCAGTCTACAGCCCTGACTGGACAGTCATGAAGTGTAGGTTAACACATGACACATGCATCTCATCATCACAACCAACACATACCCTTACCAGAGCACAGTAAGGACACCCACACACACTACCAGAAATCACACACATTCACAGACGCTTCTAAGTATCTGGCCAAACAAGTGACCTCCCAAGCTGGAAGAGACAGACATTGAAATACACAAACTGTATGACATAGTTTGCATAATTGTGCCACACCTCCGAACACGTGGTCAGAAACATGCCCAACAGTACTCATTTGTGAATGCAAACTCTAGCCCTATGTTACACACCAAGCTATACGAGGGCATACGTACTGTCAGCTGCCTGTCTGCCATGATTAGCCATATACCCACACAGTCAGACCACCTTTTGAACTATACACATGGCTCTGGCATATTCCATGTTGTTGTGCAGGACCTGTGATGCAGTAGCCTGGACTGCATGGAAACACATGTAGGAACTGTCATGTCTTGTAGCCCATGCAGGTATGTCCCAAGGCCTGGGAAGCATTCTACCATTGGCCAGAATGATACTGCAGTACAGGGACAAAAGGATTGTATTCCACAATTTTCTAACGTAGTGGTGCAAGTCAAAGGGTATCCAGTATCTGTCTGCCTGCGATAACATGGGTGACAAAACGAAAACAGTCCTTGAACCAAATAAGGAATCAGATGCAAAAACCAGAGAATACAAAAAAAAGAAAAATAATCTGGTTCCACACAGCAGTGAAAATCAAAATGTCTTTTATTGTAGTAAGGTAAACGCTTTCTCGGAATAACATCCGCCTCATCAGACCAACAAAGATAGAATAACAGTTACATTTTTAGACACTAAAACATCCAATCAAAAATCAGAAAAAAATGTGCATCATAGCTAAAAGCCATGTGATAAAATACATCTGTAGAATATATAGATCTTTAAAAAATTGAATAAAGACAGACTAAATGAACAATATGTACTTAAAAATGGTAACGAATACAATAGTGAAAAATAATAAAAGATGGACTATTGAAATATATATGATAAAATATTAAAAAAAGAAATCAATGCTTTAATGGCCGTGCTTTAAGGAAGGGTTCAGGGAAACTCTGTTGTTTAAACCAGGAGGTTTATCAGCTTGAAAGCGCAAAATCCATTTCTGTTCATTGTATTCTGTTCTATTATTTATGCCACCTCCTCTCTTGGTACTATGCAGAATCTCTAGTACCATAAAGCTAAATTTATGTTCTTTACCCTCTTTAGATACATGTAGTGATAGTGCGCTGGTTTCTTTAACATTCCTAATATCCCTAAGGTGTTCAAGTATTCTATCCTTAAACACCCTGTTTGTTTTCCCTATGTAAAATGAAAAGCAGGTAGTACAATAGTAAAAATAGACAACATTTCTTGTTCGACAATCTGCATAAAAAGCAGTATCTATCTTAAAACCCAAAGTGGGATGTGTGAAATCATTATCAATGTGTATATGTGTACAGGCCATGCAATTCCTATACATATATGTACCAAGTCTATCAGATGTTATAGTTGATTTAATATTAAAGGATCGATAACAGAGCTGACGCTTAAGTGATCTATTATTTCTAAAAGCAAAATCTGGCTGTCTGCCAATTACCCATTCAGCTCATGTACAGTAGACAGAATATCCCAGTTCTTTTTAATAATATCGCATGCTACATGCACATTGCTGGCAAAAGTCAATGGCATCCTTAGTTTATTCCTAGAGGTATCAAGTGGAAACGTCACTTAAGAAAGTATTGTCAGTATTATCCCTGTTGTTAATACTAGTGGGGAGGGGGGAAAGTATGGCTGGCACTTAACCTGACCTATGCCGCCATCCTTCTGCTATTTGAGAATCAATAAGTTTGCTGCTATAGCCTCTTTCTAAAAATTCTTGTTTAAGCATTTGTAATGCAACAATGAGACTATCATCATCATTAAAAAGTCTCATAGTTCAAAATATCTGTCCTTTCAACACATTAAATTTCGTATGATTCGGATGCATACTGCCATAGTGTAGAACATAATTCTTTCTAACAGTTTTCTTATACAAAGTAGTCGACACAGTGGATACATTTTTTAGTAACTTTAACATCCAAAAACTCTACTTCATTATCAGAATATTCATAGGTAAAACTCAAGAAAGTATTTAACTGATTTAAGTATAAAAGAAACTCTTGTAGCCGCTGCTCTGAGCCATGCCACGACAAAAAAATATCATCCACAAAACGTTTATACCATTTGATGTTAACCCAGTATTCATTATTCGAAAGTACATGTTTAGCTTCCCAATTAGCTAGGGATAGGCTGGCGTAGCTATTAGCACAAGCTGTGCCCATAGCTACGCCAACTTTTTGTGCATAATAAACATCATTAAAAATAAACACATTGTTTTCTACAATGATTTCCAAAAGTGTGCAAATAAGTGTCACCTTAGTATCGGGGTGGTTCTCTCACACAGTAATTCTCTGACATTTTCAATTCCACATTCATTGGATATAACAGTGAACAATGATTCAATATCCACAGTTAAAAATAAACATTGTTCTAAGATAATTTCATTTTGTTTAGATAGCTCATTTAAAAAAAACTCTTGGTATCCTTTAAAACAGTACTACAATTAGCCAAGGCAGCATGCAAAGTCTTTTCTACAAAGACAGAAAGTGGCTCAGTTACCCAAGCTCCGTCTGAAACTATAGGGCGCATAGGTGGAGTTGAAGGATTTTTATGTATTTTAGGTAGACCATAAATCAAAGGGACTGTTGGATGTTCTACCTTCAAATACACAAACAGTCGCTCAGATATCATGCCTGTTATTAATAAATCAAAGATTAGGAACTGTACTTTTTCTATGACACTAGTATGTATATGCATAGGTAAGATGGCATACGTATCAACGTCACTGAGATGACTTAACATAGATTCTATATATTTGTCCTTGTCGATAACAACAATACCACAACCTTTATCAGCTGGATGTATTTCTATACTATTTAGTTCTTTCAATTCAACTAGAGCTTGTATCTCTGCAGCTGATAAATTACTAAAATTTCTAGTTTGCTTATCGAGAGATTTCTCTCTAAGTTGTTTTTCACAAAGGTCAATAAACAGATCTATAGTAGAATTACTAGGTGGTATGTAAGTGCTGGGTTTTCTAAATATACAATCGGCATTATTAGAATTACCAGAAATAGCTTTAAGGGTAAGAGTTCTGCCAAAAAGGTGTAGGCCTTTAATTACCTCTGTTATGTCCATTCTTTGAGCCGGAACAAAGGTTAAACCTCTGTTTAACACAGATAATTGTGAGTCAGTTAAAGTTAAAGTAGAGATATTGTGAACTAAGCTTGTTTGTATCTCTTTCCTGACCTTATTTCATCCTCCTGGCTGTGTAGTCATCATGTACATTGATTTTGCAGGTGATTCCTCGATCTGCCTCTTATAGGCAGGGGTTCTGTCAATAAAAAATGTCCACGGGTGGAGCAGGATAGTACAGAGGCCTGCTCTGTGGAATTCAAGCTCACACTGGAAGCCATGCTTGTTTTAGGTCTAACAGCTGCAGTGCTTGTGCTAGCATCAGAGTGACTGCTTACAGCAGCTACAGATGTACTTAGGTTAACTTCTGAAATGATTCCCTCACTAACAGGAACAATAGGAACATTGGGCAAAAGTTCTGTGCGTTCTATAGAAGTGGTAGTTTTAACAGTATTTGCATATGCTGCTTATTCATCTGAAACATTTGAATGCAATGTAGTTCTGGGTCTTACAGAGCTCCGCCCATTTCCTGTTATATGCTGTATATTGGAGTTAGTATTAACCCTTTCATTTACCCAAGAGAAGACATTACCTTCTTTAAAATCCTTCAAATACCTTTGTAATTTTTTGTTTTTGGTAGCAGAAAGTCTCTTGTCATAACCACTAATATTTTCAAACAGCACATCCATTTTATCACCAACAAGTTCATCTGAATAGGTATTGTTAATTATGTTTTGCAACTCAGTGATTTCATTAGATAGTTTTATCTCCTCTGGTCTAAAAAATTCCATAAGGAGCTGCATATATTTAGCGCTGCACTCAAGGTTAAGTAACTGCCAGTGCCTAAGTAGCTCAGGATAAGCTTGCCCATAACTAGGCATGGTGAGAACTCTAAGTCCCCTTGGTGCTATATTAAGGCTCAATGAAGCCTCAAGATGAAAGCGCTGCCACTGCAAATGCTTAAACTTATAAGGTTTATTCTCCAGATTGCGATAGTCATCTCTGAAAGCTGCAGATAAATCAGGATTATCTGGAGTCGGTGATGATGTCTGCATACAAGTTCCATTAATGGATTAGTTTGAAAGTCCAATAAAGTAGAGAAACGATAGTTGTTCCTCCTATTAGATGGCAAATCCATCGAAGGTACAAAGTTGTCCAAACGATCCATTTCATTTCCTGTCATGCTTGGTTCAAAGATAAGGAAAATATACCAAACGAAAACAGTCCTTGAACCAAATAAGGAATCAGATGCAAAAACCAGAGAATACAAGAAAAATAATCTGGTTCTACACAGCAGTGAAAATCAATATGTCCTTTATTGTAGTAAGGTAAGCGCTTTCTCGGAATAACATCTGCTTCATCAGGCCAACAAAGATAGAATAACAGTTACATTTTTAAACACTAAAACATCCAATCAAAAATCAGAAAAAATGTGCATCATAGCTAAAAGCCATGTGATAAAATACATCTGTAGAATGTATAGATCTTTAAAAAATTGAATTAAGATAGACTAAATGAACAATATGTACTTAAAAATGGGAATGAATACAATAGTAACAAATAATAAAAGATGGACTATTGGAATATATATGATAAAATATTAAAAAGAGAAATCAATGCTTTAATGGCTGTGCTTTAAGGAAGGGTTTCAGGGAAACTCTGTTGTTTAAACCAGGAGGTTTATCAGCTTGAAAGCGCAAAATCCATTTCTGTTCATTAGATTCTGTTCTATTATTTATGCCACCTCCTCTCTTGGTGCTATGCAGAATCTCTAGTACAATAAAGCTAAATTTATGTTCTTTACCCTCTTTAGCTACATATAGTGATAGTGCTCTGGTTTCTTTAACATTCCTACTATCCCTAAGGTGTTCAAGTATTCTATCCTTAAACACCCTGTTTGTTTTCCCTATGTAAAATGAGAAGCAGGTAGTACAATAGCAAAAATAGACAACATTTAAGTTCGACAATCTGCATAAAAAGCAGTATCTATCTTAAAACCCAAAGTGGGATGTGTGAAATCATTATCAATGTGTATATGTGTACAGGCCATGCAATTCCTACACATATATGTACCAAGTCTATCAGATGTTATAGTTGATTTAGTATTAAAGGATCGATAACAGAGCTGACTCTTAAGTGATCTAGTATCTCTAAAAGCAAAATCTGGCTGTCTGCCAATTACCCATTCAACTCATGTACAGTAGACAGAATATCCCAGTTCTTTTTAATAATATCACATGCTACATGCACATTGCTGGCAAATGTCAATGGCATCCTTAGTTTATTGCTAGATGTATCAGTGGAAGCGTCACTTAAGAAAGTATTGTCAGTATTATCCCATTTGTTAATACTAGTGGGGAGGGGGGAAAGTATGGCTGGCACTTACCTGACCTATGCTGCCATCCTTCTGCTATTTGAGAATCAATAAGTTTGCTCCTATAGCCTCTTTCTAAAAATATTTGTTTAAGTGTTTGTAATGTAATGTAACTTTAACGTTTTGTGGATGATATTTTTTTGTTGTGGCATGGCTCAGAGCAGCGGCTACAAGAGTTTCTTTTATACTTAAATCAGTTAAATACTTTCTTGAGTTTTACCTATGAATATTCTGATAAAGAAGTAGAGTTTTTGGATGTTAAAGTTACTAAAAATAATTTATCAACTGTGTCTACTACTTTGTATAAGAAAACTGTTAGAAAGAATAATGTTCTACACTATGGCAGTATGCATCCAAATCATACAAAATTTAATGTGCTGAAAGGACAGATATTTCGAACTATGAGACTTTTTAATGATGATGATAGTCTCATTGTTGCATTACAAACACTTAAACAAGAATTTTTAGAAACAGGCTATAGCAGCAAACATTGATTCTCATATAGCAGAAGGATGGCGGCAAAAGTCAGGTAAGTGCCAGCCATACTTTTCCCCCCTCCCCACTAGTATTAACAACAGGGATAATACTAACAATACTTTCTTAAGTGACGCTTCCACTGATACCTCTAGCAATAAACTAAGGATGCCATTGACTTTTGCCAGCAATGTGCATGTAGCATGTGATATTATTAAAAATAACTGGAATATTCTGTTTACTGTACATGAGCTGAATGGGGTCATTGGCAGACAGCCAGATTTTGCTTTTAGAAATAATAGATCACTTAAGCGTCAGCTCTCTTATCGATCCTTTAATACTAAATCAACTATAATATCTGATAGACTTGGTACATATATGTATAGGAATTGCATGGCCTGTACACATATACACATTGGTAATCATTTCACACATCCCACTTTGGGTTGTAAGATAGATACTGCTTTTTATGCAGATTGTCGAACAAAAAATGTTGTCTGTTTTTGCTATTGTACTACCTGCTTTTCATTTTGCATAGGGAAAACAAACAGGGTGTTTAAGGATAGAATACTTGAACACCTTAAGGATATTAGGAATGTTAAAGAAACCAGCGCACTATCACTACATGTATCTAAAGAGGGTAAAGAACATAAATTCAGCTTTATGGTACTAGAGATTCTGCATAGTACCAAGTGAGGAGGTGACATAAATAATAGAGCAGAATCTATTGAACAGAAATGGATTTTGCACTTTCAAGCTGATAAACCTCCTGGTTTAAACAACAGAGTTTCCCTGAAACCCTTCCTTAAAGCACGGCCATTAAAGCATTGATTTCTCTTTTTAATATTTTATCATATATATTTCAATGGTCCAGCTTTTATTATTTTTTTACTATTGTATTCGTTACCAATTTTAAGTTCATATTGTTCATTTAGTCTGTCTTTATTCAATTTTTTAAAGATTTATATATTCTACAGATGTATTTTATCACATGGCTTTTAGCTATGATGCACATTTTGTTCTGATTTTTGATTGGATATTTTAGTGTTTAAAAATGTAACTGCTATTCTTATCTTTGTTGGTCTGATGAAGCAGATGTTATTCCAAGAAAGCGCTTACCTTACTACAATAAAGGACATATTGATATGCACTGCTGTGTGGAACCAGATTATTTTCCTTTTCTTGTAACATGGTTGACAGACCATGATGCTTTGCCTGACAGGGCCTGCACCTGTCACCTGTGGGAATCTGGATACTGCCTAGGGCTTATGCTTCCCCTATAGTGCCTCCATCATGCACAGTTCAAGTGAAGGTCCACTGCTGTTACAGGGACAGCCAAGCAATAAACTGCGGGTCTCGCTACACAATGATACATGTCAGAAACACTATATGGTCACACATATGTCAATCCCTAACATGGAGAACATATCTGTGCAGTGGCTGAGACATTTTTCAATGCTCTGGAGAGCACACCTGCATGACCATGTTATAACACATACCTCACCTCTTGCCCATTATCCTTTATTGGAACACCTGGGCCGCAGGTGTGTCCATATTCCTGAAGGATATGTACACCCCCACGCTAGTTGCACTTGCATAACATCAGATGCATTATGCTGAGCAACTACCTTTGTGCCAAAGTAGAATTCAAATTGCACCTTGTGACAGATTACCCACCATGCCGCGGATTTCCCAACTGTCATAATGTGCTGTAATGGGGAAGATTAGGTCTGAGACAGAAAACAATAATAATGGCTACTCTCAACTATTCCATTATGAACTGGGAAGACTCCTCATGTACCAACACCTGCGCTCAATGCATGTTGGATTCCATCAACCCCAATGACCTGGATCACAGTAGTCACACAGACAGGGCTAACAGTATGCTACACATAGTCAGTCTCCAATGCGAATGTTATGTTTCCTAAGAGCAAAGTGGTGACTGTCATGGCACCCATGCAGATGGACAATGCATGTGCAAATGCTGAATCCTACACTGATGAACCTTAAGCAGTCACATACGTGCAGTGATTGTGCCATTGAAACAGAACCAAGAGTCAGCCAAACACAAACAAGAAGGCAATCTGGTGGTACCATGCTTTAAACTGTACCACAGAAGGTAGTAACTGTTGCAAGAGTGAGCACACATCATGTTCAATCATAGCTCCATGTCAGGCTGTGTATACACCGAATGGTGCACAGCAACAGTTATCACACCCCACAAAGGGGGAGACACCATTGATAATGGGAAATAGTGCACATCTACCCTACTGAGTCTGGTCTGTAAGGCCATGAACCATGATCAACATATTTGATGTACTCAGTACAGATTTAGATGACAGTAGGGTTGATTCATACTGCATATCATGACCTTGTCAGGTCGTAGGACACCATCACCCATACTGTGTTCCAGCTACACTCAGTAAACTAGGTGTATATACCTATGTCACAGGAGTCGTTGGCAACTGGACTGCTGGTAGAACCAACACTACAGAAGGTGTCTGACTAATACACACACACATCAAACCAGTGCCAGCCACAGTAATACAGAGTTCATTTCTGGTACTCCCCCTCTTTGTTATCTATACCACACAGACTAACACAGAAGGCATCTGCCTATTGATGTTTGCAAATGACTATGAACTAGTAGCAATAGTTGACTCAATGTGTGCTGCGTTCAACATACAGAATGGCCTTTGTGTGTCACATGTGTGGTGTGTGATGTATGGCCATAATCTGACAGATACGTATTGCATTGTCATCCCCATGTTAAAAACCCTGTACCCATGAACAACTACTTAGGCAGCGGTCAACATAATGGCAACTGTGTGTATATGGGATGCAGCTAGACAGTAGTCTTTCCTTTGATAGTTACTTCACCACACCAGTCAGGTAGTCATATATGGCACCCCTAATCATGACAGGGTGCCATCCATGACCATAGAAATAATTGTTCAGCCATACTCAACACTCATGTGACCCATAATAGATCACATATTTCCTTTAAGGGTTATTGCCCACATGTAGATGGCCTACACTGCCCTTCCCAATCCCTAGCTCCACTATGTAGCATGCAGCCTACCCTGAATAAGGCCATGTCCAACCCAGAGATGTTGGACATGCTACACTTAACACATCCTGATCCCAAATAAACACATACTTCATGGACATCCACCTTTCTAGTACAAGGATCACAGCATGCCTGACAGATCTCTGTCCCATACACTTAACGTACTCTTGCCATACTATGCAGCCCTGTCTAGCGAAGCTGCACATCACTCCTCTCTGTGACATGGTGTGATAACTGCATGCCAAATATATCAGTAACCCTGTGGATCAGTTCTATGGCACTGCTCAAACTGGCTATTGATACTTACCTGTCTGTTCCCTACAGCTAGGTAACCTATCTGCCTAGGCTCACAAATGGCCCAGGGCATATAGCCTACTAGTTCACTATGACCATACATGCTATAGTTGATATCCAACCTTGCAAATACCATCAGGCTAGGTTTTGTCCCATGTGTTACACATGTGCAACACAGGCAATACATGGCAGGATGCTACACAGCTGTACAGTGCCATGTAGATGTATATGGCAAAACACATACATGCTTGCAAGTCTGCAGGGTCACATGTCATGTCCCTAATGGCTATGTATGACTATATATGTGACATATACACAGCATTAAGGTTGATTGCATTAATGTGAACACATCCAGGCATGTGCTGATAAGACACCAGTACAGGCAAACAGACATGCCCACGTCAAGACAACAGCCACATGGAGTATGAGCAATGTCATCACATGACACACACATATATGGCAATAACATTACATCACCAGTAAGTGTCAAATGTGTGTGACTTAAACATGTCAGTGGTGTTAGTGTCATGTAGATTTGCAAAGACTTATTTGTAATCTTAATAAATGTGATACACATGTATTTTCAGCTGTACTTCTGTACTTCTCTGTGAGTTAATGTGACCTGTCTCTATCATTGTCTTCCAGGTATGCCACGTAGCAGGCTGCCAGCATACTCCCACTTGGAGGATGAGGTCCTCATCCCATACCTCCTCAACAACGATACAATACTCTTCAGCCATGTGCCACAGGATGTACAGCAGTGGGATGCCCTGTGGAAGGAACTCCGCAAGAGGGTAAATGATGTTGGTGGTCACAATCGCACCTATCAGCAGGTGCGCTGACACTGCACTGACCTCATAAGATGGGTGAAACAGCATGCTAATGCAATCGCCAGGGAATAAGGTGCAACAGGTGGGGGGCCACTCACCCAGCCCCCACTCACACGTACAGAGGAGCTACTTGCCAACCTGGGGACACCTGCAGACCTCCATCCACAAGCTTTAGCTGGTATTGTGGAGGTGGGTATCTCTCAACTACCGAGCCTGGAGTTGCCTGGTAAGTCAGTACTGCACATATAACACAACTACATTTCAAAGTTACATGTGTTACTGTACAATATGTAATGTAACATCATATGCAAGGCATGTATGCACACATGCCATATACTATAGTCTGCTACTCTATGTATGCACAGATGTGCATACTCCATAGTATAGTGTATTGTACTGGCTTATGTGCTAACATGGACATTGCACCCTGTAGCTATCACACAGGTGTGGATAATGATCTTACTGCTGTGACACTCCTGTTTAGGTACCTCTGGCATTTTGCAGAGACAGCAGGCTGTGTCAGGTGAGATTATTATTTACCAGGCTTGATAATGCATGGAACATATTAATTGCATGCTATCTGCCATAACACACGTACACATAATGTGTGGCAGTCCTGTTAATGGACACTGGTCAGACCTGCAATGCATCACAGTGTTTACCCATGTGAAACAATTGAAGACTATATGAAACACCTACACTAAACCTTCCAAATTGTCACTGCCAGATGTGTGGACAACAGTGAATACAATGGTGGAGGTGTGTTTCACTGTAGGGACAGGTACTACATATCAGCATTACACATGTTGGGAATATGAACAGTACTGTACAGAGAGCATATGTGTGCACACACTCTAAATGTGTTGGCGCTGGAGTATGATCAGTCCACAGGATACACCCTTGTAGATTATACCCTTGCTATGAATGTCACACAATATCATGTGCTATCTGACATGTCCATGAACTATCCTGCAAAACATATCATATGGGATAACACTGACATGTGAAATAGATGGCCATCACAACCATTGGACAGAACATGTGTACACATGGCCATGGAGGATGGCCAGAGACATGAAGCAACACACACAGTAGAAGTGATGTACATGTGTGTACACCCTGTTATACATTGGCTCGACACAATACAACTATGGCCTTTGTGTAATGGTGATATTGCAGATGTGAAACACTAAACATCATACAGGCCTGTGCTTAGCTTTTGTAGGCATAACATGAAACCACCACATAACATGTCTTGAACATCTTGAGTGTGTCACGACATGACAGCATTCACCTATACAGTTATCCAAATACATACATGTGTTGCACAACAAACACATACAACCACATCAGACCACAGATACAGTACATTCACCTTGCTGGTGTCAGATATCACTGTCATGCCTGCTCCTCATGTGAGTGAAGTACACAGATGGCATGTGGGACATAGAGTACTGCTAGGTTAGCCATGTGTGGGCATAGTTGTCAGGCATCAGTAATATGGTTGCAGATGTGCAGGGGTGTCACCCGTATACCCCTCTGTGACCTGTGTCACACATTCTGCTCAGACAAGCTCCACGTGGGTTTACAGAGTGGTCCTAGCAGCAAGGAACTCGAAAAAGTGACTACTTTCTGGATTTAAGTATCTTTGCTTTTTTTCCACTGGAAATAGCTTCTGTAGCTTACTTTGAACTAGCCTGAACTGTTTTTTAACTGATTGCTGCATTATTTTAAAATCTGCACTTAAAAGTTACATTTAGTCGAATTTGATCGAAAGTTTGCTTGTTTGTTTGTTTAATTTAACTGTGGAGGCTGCCCACTAAAGTGTGCTAGCCTGTGTAACTAATTTATCACTGTCTCTGCATTTTCTGTGTGTTTCTACCAAAAACAAAAATAATCCTTGTTTTCCCGCCTTCCTCGACTAGTTTAGACCAGTTTACAGGCATTGCTGTATTCTGGGCTGTGGTGTAGTTCCTGTGTTGTCCATTACCTTACTTGGATAGAAGGAAATTTCTTTGCTCACCAGTGGGAGTGGGGAGCCTTGAGCAGCCTACCTGTCATTGGGGGAAGTGGCCTCAGCACAAGAAGCTGTAGTAATTGGTTGTTTGGGACCATTCCTAGCTCTTTTGTAGTTCACTGCTTAAAATACGTGTTTGCACGGCTTTCTTGTGATCGTCGCATAGCGCAGCACCGGTTAAACAAGGTTAAACTTTTTCTGGCTCCGCCAAGTCTGTTCTTCAAATTTTCCCTTAAGGAAGCTCTACTCTTAGTAAAACCAGACTACTCACTGTATTATAAGCCTAGCATTTGTTCTTAATACTTCTCTACTAAGTAAGCACTCTCGTACTAAGTAAAGCACTACATCTACTTACCACCCCTGTGAATACCCACCTCCCTTAAAGGTATACCACCCCCTTATATTGTTCTAGCATGTCGAGTGGTAGATTACTGGCGTCGTCTCCAGTTCAGCTGGTCAATCTGGGCATCTTGAGACAATGCTACAATTGACTCATGTACACAGACAACCCTCTCCTCCCAACAAATGCAATTACATGTGAGAAATGCAACTATATAGCCAAACTGGAGGCTGAACTCTCTCAACTCAGGGCTGGTATGACCAGACAGAAGGAGATGGCAACCACACACACAACAATCCCAGTCCCACATAGACCTACCACAACTGCAAACCAAACACATAAAAACACAAAGACATACTTGGAGGCTCTAATAAAAAACTTACCAAAACAACAGAGGCTCCCAAAGCAGACATCCAAAAATCCACCACCTCAAAACAAAACACATGCAACACATACTTCAATAAATCAGTGTGTCGACCAATCGCAGCCCTTAAGGCCAAACACCTTGCCTGATACACTAGTAATAGGTGACTCCATAGTCAGACACACTGATGTCCCACTGACCAGGCTGAACAAGGAGAAGGTGACTGTGAGCTGTCTATCGGGGGCTAGGATCCGCCATATAACACACGCACTCAGGTCACTCCAAAGCAAGTACAAATATGACTCCGTCATTGTCCATGCTGGTGTGAATGACCTGAGACGTACCTCCCTGGACTACATGAAAAGAGACATAGAAGAGCTCTCCGATTATGTAGCCCACGCTGGTATGACCCTGACCCTGAGCAGCATCTTGCCCTCACCAAGAATGATACCACAATACAAAGACAAGATGATCAGCTTTAACAATTGGCTCGAATACTGGTGTCATTCTAAGGGGATCCAATATCTGTCTGCCTGGGATGATATGTTGGACAAGCCACACTGCTTCGCAAGGGATGGCTTACACCTGTCACCACTGGGCTTCCGGATATTGGCTAAGGCTCTTGCCACCCCCATAATGCCTTTTTTAGGCAAGGCTCAAAAGACAAACCCACCTCCTTAGAAAACGAAAATGGAAAAAAACTAAGGGTAATGCTGCTCAACGCCAGAAGTCTAAATCTCAAGATGCAGGCACTTGATGCACTCCTCAGCATGGAGAACATCGACGTCTGTGCAGTAACTAAAACCTGGTTCAAGGCTCCTGAGAGCACCCCAGTGCTACCGGGCTATACCTCGTATCATGCTTTTTGGCCCCAAAACCTGGGCCGAACCACAAAGGGAGGGGGAGTGTCCATATTCATAAAGGACACCCACACCTCCAGGTTAGTAGCAACACATGAAGCAACAGAGACCATACAGGTGCAACTAACCATAGGCAAAACTATTATACAACTGATAGCATGTTACAGACCACCCTCCCAATCTCAAGAACCCCACTCAGCCTTCCTGAAGACATTGGAGGATATGAATGTATCACAAAATACCATCATACTGGGAGACTTCAACTACCCAAACATAGATTGGGTACATTATTCTACCCCTAATACCCTAGCTCAAAGGTTCCTGGAATTCATAAATTCAAATGCACTGGAACAACTAGTCACCTCTCCCACTAGGGGAGAAAATATACTAGACCTGATCATCACAAACATGGGGACAAAATGCTCCACACCGGAAGTATACCCCTCACTAGTGAGATCTGACCACAAACTAATCACCCTGGATATACATATCCCACCTCCACCCCAGCACAAAAGACCACAGTGAAAACTTCTCAAAAGCAGACTTCACTCTTCTTAAGAAGGAGATGGTATCCTTTAAGCCCACTGTGCCAGTAGATACCACATCCCAATGTCGAATCCTTCACAAATGCTTTCTATGGACATATCCAGGAATGCATGGATCATGCAATCCCAAACAAATCCAAGTCCCTCTCCACCAAATGTAAGCATCCTGTCTGGTGGACCTCAGCCATAAACAAATTGTATAACAAAAGAAGGAAGCTACTGCACGTCAGAGCGAAATCCCATGAAGGGAAGACGTCTCTGATCAACATTAGCAGAAAACTACGTTCTCTTATAAAAACATCCAAGGCAAACTTTGAGAGAAAAATAGCTAAGGACACTAAAGATAACCACAAAGCCTTCTTCAGCTATGTTAGAAACCTGAGCGGAAACCCTCAGATATGCTCTGAGTTGCTTCACAACAACAAAAAATACACTGAACCCACAGATATTGCTAACATTCTGGCTGACAGGTTCAGTGCAAACTTCTCGCCTCCTTCACCCCCAAAAGAAGAAATACTTATCCCAGCTGAATGTAATCTCCCTGTCATCTCAGATGTCCAAGTGAGAACCGCCCTAAACAAAGCAAAAAACACAGCATCAATGGGACCTGACGGTATCCCGGGGTGCGTGTTACGAGAACTCCAAGAGGAGCTAAACCCACACATAAAAATGCTATCTAATCTTAGCCTTACTTCGGGTTATGTACCTGTACTCTGGCGTACAGCAACAGTGGTCCCACTCCACAAGGGGGGTGCCTCTACAGACCCTGGAAACTACCGGCCCATAAGCTTAACTACCCTGATCTGCAAAGCTATGGAAAGAATCATTATGGAACTCATAAACAGAGACATAGGGGACCTACAGACACTTGATCCCACCCAGTTCGGCTTTGTGAAGGGCAGATCCTGCCTTTTAAACCTGGTTGACTTTTTCAAAACAGTCACTAGAGCCATTGATGAGGGCAAAGTAGTCCATACAGCATACCTGGACTTGGCTAAGGCCTTCGACACAATACCCCACTCAGGCATCATAGATAAGCTAAACAGCTTAAAAGTAAACCCCTATGTCACTAGATGGGTTGCAAACTGGCTAAAGGACAGAACCCATAAAGTTAAAATTGCTGGAGCAATGTCAGACTCAAAGCCAGTCACAAGTGGTGTCCCACAGGGATCTGTCCTGGGACCCCTCTTGTTCGGCATTTATTTCTCAGATGTTAAAGCAAACATGGGAAGGCTGTGGCTGACAAAGTTTGCAGATGACTGCAAACTAGGTGCCATAGTCAATAGACCAGCTGACACACACATCCTACAAAAAGGCCTCACTGAAACGGACAACTGATGCCGTAGTCACGGCTTTAATGAAATGCCAAAAAATGTATAGTCATCCCTTTTGGAAAAAACAAAGTACCCACAAATTATCACATAGACAGCAACCCACTGAGTACAGAAAAAGTAATCAGAGACCTAGGGACCCAAGTAGACAGCGACCTCTCATTTGACACCCACGTTGCCAAAGTGGTTAGAAAAACATTCTACCTTGCACACCTCATCATGAAGGGATTCACATCCAGATCCAAGGATGTCATTGTACCCTTATATTCCTCCCTCATCAGACCCATGATTGAGTACAATGCCCCATTTGGTATGTACCTCATCCGGCACTTGCAACAGCTGAAGAGACCACAGAAGTACCTCACCAAAAGGATCAAGGATCTCCAACATATGTCTTATTCCACCAGACTAAAGAAACTTCAGCTCTATTCAGTGGCATACCGCCTGCTCAGGGGTGATCTCTGCCTGACGTACAAGGCCATGTCCAATCAGGATTTGATGGACATGCTCCACCTCAAAAAATCCAAATCCATCAGGACCACGAGAGCTAAAGACTTAAACCTCGGCACAAGCATGAATAGGACATGCTGGAGGGATAGATTCATAACCCAAAGGCTTCCCATGCTTTGGAATAGGATCCCAGTTCGTATTAGGCAGAGACCCTCACTGACTCTCTTCAAGAGAAATCTTGATGAGTGGATGGGAGATCGAAAATTTACCCCAGGGGTCACATCTGGGTCACTGCTAGACAGGGGCACAGTAAACTAATTCTATTATATAAGGGGACCTTCATTGTGTCACTACTAGACAGAGGCACAGTATTCTAGATTTATTCTGTACTTCTTTGTACCATTTCATGGGGTGGCAAAAGCCACATCACTATGGCTAGGCTTACAAATGCCCCAGGGCAGATAGCCTAGTACTATACTATGAAACTATGAAACTATTCCACATTAGGGTTTAGTGTGTATACACCTCAGTGATGTGGGTCACATTCCACATTAGATATGTATTGCATGTGAACATAGTCATGGCTATGAACTGTGTCAGTAACTCACACTGTATAGCAATTTTGAAGCCACATGATGCCCAGCAATGGCTATGCACATCAGCTCAATGTGCAATATGTCACTGCATATTTGTAGGGTGGACAAACAACATTGCATCAGCTGAAGGCCCATGTTAGTATAACACGTCCCTGCATTGGGACACCATTACCGTACTGTAGATTGGAAAGGACACCATTGCGTTACACATGTATGCATGTCATTCAACACGTCAGCAGAAGACATGTCATACTACATGTAATTGGCAAGGTCATACACCACACATCAGGTAGGTGTACTGTAAACCTGTGCTGGTCTGTGGCACCATTGCAAAGTAGGGACAGCCATGTCAAACATGTGTGTACAGCCACATGCACAATGTCTGTAGACTCAGCTCAGGGGTAGGCGGAATAATGTTGAACAGACATGCACTGCTTTGGGGGAATATGAAAGCTAGGGCTCAGGCAAACATAGTATTCAGTCGACATACCCTTCTGCTCATGTCCTCACACATAGGGGCAGTGGCCAACACAAAGCATCAGTGGCAGATGTACAAAGGTCAGCAATGGTCTGTTAACATGTGGTGTATGATGCACACACCATGGCAATGCAGTGCAATGGTGCAAAGTGCATGCATTGTGTTGCAGGTATGGGGCATAGGCTGCTAACACAAATGGTGCAATGCAGGTATGTATGCTAACCACCACTATAATTGTGTAAGGTGCATGCCGTCTGCTACAACACATGCATGCTGTTGTGTGCAAATCAGGGATGTGTAACTACCACTATAATTGTCTAAGCTGAATGCCATCTGCCATATCACCTGCATATAGCGTGTGTCTGTGTGTGTGGTATAACTTGTAATGTACAGTTCTTGTCTTCCCCTCACAGGTGTTGATGTAGGTACGTTGCCCTCCTGCGGTCCACCTGATGTTAGTGTCCCCACAGACTCTAGCAGTGATGATGATAGTATGATTGAGGCACAGGCAGGGTTGTCAGGGGCTGAATCTGTGCCATTGGTTGCCATTCCACCTGTATCCCCCTCATCCTCGCACACAATTCCCTTGCCTACACATACCCCATCACCACTGGCCACAGAGGAAGGACAATTGGCAGGTGGTAGCATGGAACAGGGAAGTGTGGAGACTATGGAAGGTGTGTCTGCACACCATGATCCCAGTCAAATGACTGGTGATGTCCCACACAGGCATGTGCCCAGTGCTGCTCGTAGAAGGACCACTGGCTAACATGCCTCTGCGTGACAAAGCACATCAGCTGGA
This sequence comes from Protopterus annectens, assembly GCF_019279795.1. Taxonomy (NCBI): domain Eukaryota; kingdom Metazoa; phylum Chordata; order Ceratodontiformes; family Protopteridae; genus Protopterus; species Protopterus annectens. The sequence continues at coordinate 298,711,214 of NC_056746.1, read as the reverse complement.
ATCACCAGATGCATGTTTTGGGCTGTAATGGAGGCACAGGCGTGTGCTGAATGGCACAACAGAGAAGGTCCAAGGCTTCAGAGGGCTGCTGTCCATTAATTAACTGACAACATCCAGGCAATTGCAAATGCTCCCCATCGTCTTGCAGATGTTTTGGATAGACGATTGGGTGATATGGTGGTAGTCCTTGACCATGACATGTCAATCCTCAAGCATGGAATGTCTGTGCTGGAACATCTGGTGGGAGTGAGGCGTTGGGCACTTGGACATAGGTCAGCTACATCACCTGTTGAAGGTCTACGTGAGCATGCTACTGCACATGCCCGCTCCCATAGTGGTGGTAGCAGCAGCAGTGCAGCTGGTGCTGTGCAGTCCACACCAGGACAACGCAGGCCATATGCATGTGGTCCTGGACGGTCCCAACAGGGACACGATTCTAGTGAACATGTGTCATCAGACAGTACCCAATCTGGACCTCTGCCTGGTAGTGCCCATGCAACCCCTGGCAGGCGCAGGTCACGTAGCCGTGGCTGGACACCGTGAAGTGTGAAACCTGCCTTGTAGAGTCTGCAGCTGTCAGTAATACCTTTGTGTAGGCTAGCCACATGCCAGACCTGTGTGCATGCATACACACACACACCAGAAACAAATGTAGGGCACCTCAACACACACGCATAACATCCACACACGCCCAATGATATCACAGGCCCTAACACACACACATGATGTCATCCAATGGTGCAGCCTAGACCTCTGGCAAACATTATCACCCTGTGCATATGATGATGCCTCTGCTGCATCCCTGTCATCCACACCATCGGTGCAGGGACATGCTCATATGGTCTGATGTACAGGGTGAACATACTAGGTAGACAATTGTAGATTAATATTGTTGAGTAGTGTTGACAGGCAGCAGACATACCATGTATTACAGTTTTAGAATGCATTTTGTATGTTTGACAGTGTATATCATGTGTAACAACACTAACAGCATGTTGATCTTGATGTTCTGCCTTCCTCTTTCAGGTGTAGTTGCATGTGCCGGGGGATGTCGGTGTTTGTGGTTAGTGTCCCATATGTACATGTTGACTACTCACAGTTCTGTATGACAATACCTGCATGCACTTTGTAGCTTCCACATCACAGTTATAATCTCCCATGTTTCAATTATGTTTACTGTTCTAATGATCCAAGAGCATGATAGTTGTGTAGTAAGCTACTGTGTTCAGAGCCGTCACATCCATAGTGGGTGACATCACAGGTATAGTTACCTGGAGCGGGGAGGAGGTAAAAGAGTAGTATAGCAGATGACAAGGGTAAAGGCCAGTGGAAATAGTGGCTTCTCATTGGGAAGCAGTAATACCCACTGCCATGAAAGCATGCAAATACAGACACACCCACACACTCAGGTATTCACAGACACAGTAACACACACTCTGACACACGCACACAGTTGCCAGTGTTTGGATGAGAACCCCTGCCTATGTGCATATCATCATTATAGTACTACACAATTACAAGATACACCACAGAGATTACACATGTACAGGTAGTCGGAATGGCCTAAGATCGAGGACATTGACAGGGATACTACAGTGCAGTGAGTGTATGTGGGGAGGGGGGTTCATCAGTAGGCTATGTAACAACAAGTCACACTCCAGGGTGTACATGTTAACAGGCAGTTAGAATGCCAGTCTAAGATTGATGATATCAACAGGGATACTAGATTGCATTGGGTGGATGGGGGGAGGGGGCATTAACATTTCACTATGGTACAATACAGCTTCACTCCAGGGACCAGACACACACACACACACACACACACACACACACACACACACACAGTGGCATTCACAAAGATATACACCTATGTCACACACATACAGACACTTGAAATGTGTGAGGTTCAACCACCTGCCTATGCCTTTCTTTCTACAATTCACTCTGTACTGATGTCAACAACAATGTTCAGGAGAGTGAAAACATGTGGAATGTATTCCCAACCATACGTGACATATATGGACACACACACACCCACACATGCCAGTACTGTGAATCAAACACCTGCCTATCTCATGATAGGTATTACAGAAGTACAGCACTATCGCATTCGCTACAAAGCTTACTGACTCTTTCCTTTGCCAACTGTGCTGATATATGCACAATATATGCACAGGGGAGTTATTACTGTTGCAGGTGTTAAGAGGTTTGCCTTAAGTGTCACCCTTACTGCATTCTACATTGTCTGTATTCCACTTCAATTAACAAAACCAGATTAGCAGTTATACAGGTTATTGCAGGAATGGTTGTAACTCACCAGTGAGCTGTCCGCAATAATCATTCATCTGCAAAGTAGCCCCACCACTTAGTAGTCATGTCCAAACATCTGTCCATACCTCATGTATGGCTTACTGTACTTTGAGCATATCACCATATACAGTTGGCAATGTTGAGGCTGTATTACAACAGCATGATGTACTAAGACAACAGTCACCTTCAAACATCAGACACTGCACACACATGGAATCTACACAAACATCAGTACATGTACAACCATGCGGTCTATATCAGTAAGTGCACTAGCAGGTCAAGAGGATACATTCTACACCTTCCCCACGCCATGTGTGAAACATTGCTGAGCATTACACCATAATGGATGTTGTATTCATGTACTGGTAGGATACAACCACCTTCACCGAGTAGCCAAGTGTACATATATGACAATAGCACATATCAGCAAGACACACACACAGCATTATTCCATGTCATGCTCCTACAAACTGTTACTTGACAGTGCCATGGTGAAGCTAGGGCACTGTAATGGTCAACAGTGAGCACATCATATTTGCCAGACACACCTCATGTTTACTGGAAGAGTGCCAGCAATGTGCTCTGTTAGGCTAGTGGCTTATAAACATCTCACCCCAGCACGTACTGGCTATTGTGGTACTAAGGCTAATGTCCAGACAGCACACAGCATGCATGGCTTGCAATTGTTGACATGCGGTAAATGTAGGAGCTGTGGCCACACATGTCACCTGTGACTGCTCAGGAACATACAGAGCAGAGCTGGATTTCCCTGAGTCTGTCAATACAGGCCTTGTGTAGGTCCTATGATCCTGTTATTTGGGTATGTTTGTAGGCATTGCATTAGGTGGACATGTCTAATGACATACATGCCACATGGGTTGTTGTATGATATGATAGGCGTCATGGGTGACCAGTAGAGAGGGAATATTACTTCTGTTAACACAGATATCAAACCTTATGTACTGTTATGGCATGCTATCTGCCATATGCATGTGTGTAATGACTGTAGCCGCCTGTATGTAGAAAGGATAATGAAAGCTATGGTAATGTCATTTATGTTGTATGAGTGTGGGATGTACAAATCTAGGGCAGGTGGTATAGGTCATATCCAACCATGAGGATGTTGTTTACTGGTGTGCAGCAACAGTCAACTGTGTTAATGCTGACAACATCCGAGGGACCCTGGTATGTGTACAACTGAGCTGGTTACAAACAGTGGTATTATTACATTGCATAACACATTATGCAGCTGTGTCTGTACATGGGTACTTTGCACAGTTGATGTAGGCCTAGGTACAGCCCACCAATCGAAGGTTATCTGGTGGTCTACCATACTATGTCATACCGCATATGGATGTGTGTTGGTAGTTTGGGGACAAGGTGGTGGATGTATATGAGGATACAACCTAGAATGTAGCATTTTCTACTGTCACCTGTACCTGACTCATCCGTGATGAGTTATGTCAGAGTAGTGGTCTTTACATGTGAGTAGCCTTTATGATTATGTGGACACCACCACCTGGAATGGTCCATACCACTGTTATGGCCCACATGTCTGGATCTGAGTTATATGGTGGTAGTGCAATTGTTCATAGGTAGGTAGTAGGCTATTGGCCCTTGGGCCCATATAAGCCTAGCCAAAAAGGTACCCTGGCTTTTGCCATCCAAGAAAATTATTTTCTTGTGCCCCTGTTGAGCAGAGCCACAGAAGTGATCCCCAGGGTGAATTTCCTATCTCCCATCCAATCATCAAGATTCTTCTTGAAGAGTGCTAATGAGGAGCTTTGTTTGATATAGGTAGGTAGTTTGTTCCAGAGTATGGGAAGTCTCAGGGATATGAATCTATCCCTCCAGTGCTACAAAGAATCAAACATTTAGGCATTGTAGCAACAACTTCTGCAACAGTTTAATATAGTTAATGTTGTCTTTTGATCCATTTGTTTAAGTCGTAAGGGACTATACATATTCCAAGCTTTTCTTGCTTTACAGCTGCTGCCATGCTATGTACTATTCAGTCAGTTTACCTTCTTTAACAGGCTTTCCATGCATTTCAGTACTTGTTCATTACTCTTTCTAAGCACTATAGAAACCCCTGTCTGTGCATGGATAGCCATTATTTCAAGTTATGTCTTAATGCAATATTGCCATAGTAAGCAGCCTGATGCAGTAAAGAAATCAGGCTAATTCTGTAAAATATCTGAAGTATCTTTATTATTCTTTTTCACAACCTTCAGTCAAGTATTAATGACTGCATTCCTAGCATTTCATTTGCTACTGTTATCAGTATTGTTCACATTTCTAGAATGCTCTTGAAACTGTCTTGAGAAAATGTATGCTGTGAGTACCTCTTTAAAGATTTGTGCTGTTTTTTTCTAGCTGCTTCAAAAACTCTCATCCCAAGCAGAAATATTAATGCTGCTTCCTATGCAAATCTCTAAATTACTCAGCAGAATAACAAAATTACATTTATGACTATAAACTCTAAGGAGTACTATAATTTAAATTTTAGGAAGGAATACAAGATTGATGAAAACAGAATAATTGTCAAAGAGAAATCAGAAGTAAATCAAGAGAAGTCAGAAATGATTATTGGATACCTTAACAAAATTATTACAAGTTGGAATAAAATATGTCTACTTTGGGAATATACTACTTCTTATTTAGATGATATTCCTGCCTAAGACTTTATATTTTATACAAACTACAAGCTTGTCCCACTCCAAAATTCATATATAGAAGATAGAATAAATATTGGTGACATTCTTATTCTTCCCCAATAGACCAAGGAGAGCTTATTAAAAAATTCATATCAGAATATGGGCTAGAATGGGACACGGCTTCTAACATAAACAGTTATTGATTGGATTGCTAATGGCAATAAATCAAATTGGGAAAAAAACTTACTTCTAAATCTCTGTAATGAAAAAACTAGAATACCAAAACAAAGTATTGAAGTGATAGACAATGCATTATGGTTAATCATATCAACGTATCTCCAATAAAATGTATATTACTAATTAAATCTCATTCTGTAAATATTGTACTGATGATTTTTAAAATTGTATATATGAGAATATGATTCCAAAAAGTGAATTTTTATTAAACATACATCACTTTTGTATTACTACAAAATTAGCAGAGACTAATATCAATAAAATGATAACTCAAAAATAGAAAAAAAACCTTATGACTTAATAAATTATGGCTTAATATAATTGTTTTGAAAATACTAAATTAAGAACAAGAATACTGCAAAAGAATTTAGCTTAACAGAGCCAGTATTGTTAAATAGGGCCAGATTCAGGAAGGCTTACATGGAGTTCAAGAGTAGTGTAAGCCTCCGTGTAAGCCTCCCGATTCAGGTACAGCCCAAACCTCCGTGTAAGAGACAGCTAACACGTCTCTTACACGGACTGGGCGTGGAAATGCTCAATACCTCATTTGCAGCTCAAAGATATGCAAATGAGGTATTTGAGCGATCCACGAAGCTGAAACCAGTCCGTGTAATGGACGTGTTAGCTGCAGAAATGTACTCAGCTGACAACTGAGTACATTTCTGCAAAATCTAAAATGGAGCTATGTCAGCTCCAAATAAAGGGTGCATATGTTTCATTAGGCATGCCAATGGCCAAATATGTGGCCATTGGCATGAAAAAGTGTTGCAAAAATATGTTATATAACTTTTTTTTTTCCGTGGGATTATGATGTGTAACTGCAGCGCACACCCGCGCAAACGGGGTGCGCTACCTAAAACTGAAAACCGAAGCTTATAAGCCCACAATTGTGGGATTTATGTATCACATGGAATGTCAATGGAGGGACTTGCAGACCAAAAACAATATGGCCCCCGTTTAGTGGTTGTCAAGGGGGGGGAGCTCCGTGTAAGACATGTAACTAAGCATTACTAGGCAATCCTATGTAAATGAGGGTTACAATACTGAATCACACTGCCACATAGGTAATTAGCACTTTCTGAGTAGTGTAAGAGTTAGAGAAGGGGGAGGAACAGAGTAAGAGGTAGGTGACATCACGGGGGGGAAGGATAGAAACAAATGTACCAGATTGTAGGGCAATGTAAGGTGACAGATGACAGACAGACATCAGGGAGGGAGGTGTGTCCCAACAGAACACTAGGAAAGTCAAGAAATTGAGGGTATACGCTATCCCTACACTCAAAGTTTCTTGATATACGTGCATGCGTGCGTGTGCGCGTGTGTAAGGCAGGCTCAACATGTGGGAGCGTGTTGCAAACCGGTTACAACGGTTTGCACGGGCGTGCACGTGTGGAAGGCAGTGTGCGCGTGTTTTAACATGAATCAGCCAAGTTCACACCGTGTAAGGATGTGTGCATGCGTGTAACACCGTGTAAGGATGTGTGCGCGCATTTAAGTGACTGTGAGCGTGCTTAAGCTGGTGTGCACATTGCTCCCCTTGAGGAAACAGAGAGGAAATAGGAAACAACCAAAATACAGGGAAACTGCCAGAGGATACTGCTGGAGTTAATTCGTGGAAACAATTGGAAGCAGGCAATTACACAGGCAGACTCAAAGCCCAACCCAGCACTTAAAACACTGCAAAGAGTAGTGCAGGGTGTTTCTCACAAGAGATACTGCAAGAAAGTAAGCTATTAGAATTGAAAACTGAAAAAAGCTGAACTCAGAGCAGAAATGCTAGGGGCTGCCATAGCTGTTATAATCAGGCATAGGTGAATTGCTGAGGGTGGTGACAATGCAGATGCTGACAGACAACCCAGAGTGAGGAGAAGGAGAAGAGTATACAGGCCCAGGGTCACCTACCATGGGTTACATGAGCTGGAGATAGTAGAGCACTACAGAGTGGACAGAGACCTTCTGCAGCAGATTGTTGAGCTGTGCAGGCCACATCTCACACACAGAACCAACAGAGGGGAACCCATCCCAGTGGAAACCAAGGTATGTGTTGGCCTAAGAATACTAGCAACAGGTACCTTCCAGAGACCAACGGGTGATATGATGGGGATATCACAGGCATCAGCCTCCAGGGTACTGCACCAGTTCCTGGATGCCATGTCAGCACATGTCAGTGATCATATATATGTCCCTAATGACAGTGAGGTTGTGGCCAGCAATATGCATCTCTTCCAGCAAATAGCGGGATACCCTGAGGTGCTGGGTGCAATAGACTGCACGCACGTACGCATCAAAGCACCAGCTGGTGAGCGGGGTAGAGCCTACATTAACCGCAAGGGATATCCCTCCATCAACTGCCAGGTCATGTGTGATGCCCAGGGCATAATAATGAATGTGTGTGCTGGCTGCCCTGGGAGCTACCACGATTCCCACATCTGGCATCTGACGCAGCTGTACCAATCATTTGCCAGTGGGGACTTCCCACATGGACACCTAGTGGGGGATGCAGGTTATGCACTTGAGCCGTGGCTGATGACACCCATCAGAAATGCACACACACCTGAACAGGAACGCCATAATGAGGCACACGCACAAACACGTAATGTCATAGAGCGTGTGCTTGGGCTGCTCAAGTCATGGTTCCGGTGTCTGGACACATCTGGTGGAGCCTTGCAGTACACACCAACTACATGTACCCAAATGGTCATGATATGTGCTATGCTACATAATATGATCCTGCGGAAACAGCTGCAGCAAGACCAGCACAGGGCTGGGCCTAACATACCCCCACCATTGCCAAGGCCACCACAGGCAGAGGGTGACTCGGAGGAGGAACAACCTGACCTTGTCCCAGTAGGCAGAAGGAGGCATGCCCAGTATGCCCTGGCCTTGGCAAAGAGGCAACGCATAGCACATACACTTGGTCAGTAGGAACACTGGGACTGATACCCGCTCTGACTCACTCATATAGTAACAGGGATGCCTAACATGACACAACCTGCTTCCAAACATGTACAGGGAGTGTAGTATGTGCATCCGACAGAGGCAGCCCTGCAGCACCACCTGAGGCATGAATGCCATGTGTTAAGTAATGTAATACCATGTACCATATGCACACCTGAGGACCCGACTAACATCCACCCTCACCAATCATAAACCACAAAAACACAAACCTACCTCATAGGTACCACAAGGGATAGGAACCTAGATGTAATGCTACCCAATGCCAGAAGTATAAATGCATGCAGTGTAAACGCACACAGTATAGAGAATGTAGATATCAGTGCTGTAATAGAAAACAGGGTCAAAGCCCACATCAGCACCCTGACACTACCAGGTCACACCTCATACAGTGATGTACATGTGCAAAAACATGGAACAAGCTACAAAATGAGGGTGACTAGCAATAAATGGCATGGCTAACAACACACCCATGTTGGTACCAGAACAAGAAGCAACATGGATTAGCCATGGTCAAATACCAATGGCTAAAACTGACTACTACTATATAGCTTGCTGCAGACCACTGTCCTAATAGCAGGAACTGCCCCAGGCCTACTCTGGCAACGTGAGTGTCAAACGAAATATTACTGTCAACTCGGGTGCCCAGGTCCCTGATAACCTCTTCTGTGCTTAGAGGATTGCCACATAGATGGGAACTAGGGGTAACCCTGTTGTTCCCGAAGGGTATGACTATGCATTGTTTAGCATTTAACGTAAGGCCATGGCTCTGGCACCAGTTATCCGTGTCTATGAGACCCTTCTGAAGGATGTCTGTGTCAGATGGGTTTCCAACTATGGTTCCCAGTTTGCAGTCATCTTCAAACTGTGTCAGCCATAATCCTCCTGTGTTTGCTTGTACTTCTGAAAAGTAGATGCCGAACAAAAGTGGGCCCAGGACTGAGCCCTGTGGGACACCATTTGTGACAGTTTTGGAGTGTGACATGGCATCAGCAACTTTGACCCTGTGTGTTCTGTCACTTAGCCAGTTTGCAACCCATCCTGTGATGTATGGGTTCACATTTAAGCTGGTGATGTTTTCAATGATACCTGAGTGGGGTATTGTGTCGAAAGCCTTTGCCAGGTCAAGGTAGGCTGTGTGGACTGCCTTGCCCTCATCAATGGCCTTGGTGACTGTCTTGAAAAAGTCAACCAAGTTTAAAAGGCATGATCTGCCCTTGACAAAGTCAAACTGGGTTGGATCCAACATCTGCAAGTCCCCTATGTCTTCATTTATGATTCCCATTATGATCCTCTCCATAGCTTAGCAGACCAGGCTTGTCAAGCTGATGGGATGGTAGTTTCTGGGGTTGGTGGAGGCACCTCCTTTGTGAAGTGGGTCCACCATTGCTGTATGCCACTCCTTGGGCACATATCCTGAGGTGAGGCTAAGATTAAACAGCTGCCCTAACTGCGGCTTTAATTCCTCATTGAGTTCATGGAGCACACAACCGGGGACACCATCTGGTCCCATGGATAAAGTGTTTTTTGCCTTGGATAGAGCAGTTCTCACCCCAGCATTTGAGATGTTTGGGGGGCTACAATCCTCTGGTATAGATATCCCTCCAGTTGGGGGAATCTGCACTGAACCTGTCAGCCAGTATGTTGGCAATGTCTGTAGGTTCAGTGATATTTACATTTCGAACTAATTCTGAGCATATCTGGGAGTTCCCTCCCAGGTGTCAAGCATAGGTAAAAAAGGCCTCATGATTGTCCCTTGAGTCCTGAGCGGGTTTACTCTCAAAATTTGCCTTGGATGATTTTATGGGGGAACTCAGTGTTTTACTCATAATGAGCAGGGGTGTCTTCCCTTCTACGGATTTCGCTCTATCTTGTAGTAGCTCCTTCCTTTTGTTGTAGAGCTTGTTTATGGCTGGGGTCCACCAGACTGGATGCTTGCCTGTGGTACAAAGAGTCTTTGTTTTGTTTGGGATTGCCTGATCCATGCAGTCCTGGAGGTGCTGGTAGAAGGCATTTGTAAGTGATACAGCGGCGTGGGTAATGGTGTCCGCTGGCTTGGGGGCCTTGAAAGAGACCACACCAGTCTTTAGAAGTGTGAAGTCGGCTTTTGAGAAGGTCTTCACTGTTGTCTTTCCTATCTGGGGTGGGGGTGGGATGTGGACTCCCACTGAAATTAGTTCATGATCTGATCTCACCAATGATGGGTATACTTCTGGTGTTGAACATTGTGACCCCATGTTCGGACGATGAGTTCTAGTATGTTGTCTCCTCTTGTGGGGATGGTGACTAGTTGTTCCATGGCATTTGAGTGTATGAACTCTAGGAACCTTTGGGTTAGAGTGTTGGGGCTTGAGTAGTGATCCCAGTCTATATTTGGATAGTTGGAATCACCCAGTATGATGGTGTTCAGAGATACATTTATCCCCTCCAGTGTTTTCAGGACAGCTGTGTGAGGTACCTGAGTTTGAGAGGGTGGCATGTAACATGCTACAAACTGCAGAGCAGTCTTGCCTACAGTTACTTGCACCTGGATGGTCTCCGATGCATCGTGTGTTGCCACCAACCTTGGGGTGAGGGTGTCCTTGATGAATATGGACAACCACCCTCCTTTCTTGGTGTTGTCTGGATTTTGGGGCCGGAACGCATGATATGAGGTAACACCCGATAGTGCCGGGGTGCTGTCAGAAGCCGTGAACCAGGTTTCAGTCACAGCACAGACATCAATGTTCTCCATACTGAGAAGGGTGTCGAGTGTGTGCAGCCTGAGGTTGAGACTTCTGGCATTGAGCAGCATTACCCTTAGTGTTTTTCCTTTTCTGTGTTCTAGGGTGGTGGGTGTAGAATCTGATTCTTGCATAAAAAAGGCACAATGGGGGTGGCAAGAGCCTCAGCCAAAATCTGGAAGCCCAGGGGTGACAGGTGCAAGTCGTCCCTTGCAAATCAGCGTGGCCTGTCCAGCATGTCATCCCAGGCAGACAGACATTGGACCCCTTTTGAATGACACCATAGTTTAAGCCAATTATTACAGCTGATCATCTTGTCTCTGTTTATGTGGCATCTTACTTGGTGAAGGTAGGATACTGCTCAAGGTCAGGGTCATACCTGCCTGGCCTACATAATCAGGGAGATCCTCTATGTCTCTTTTCATGTAGTCCAGGGAGGTACATCTCAGGTCGTTCACACCAGCATGGATAATGACTGAGTCAGACTTGTACTTGCAGTTGAGTGACCTGAGTGCTTGCATTATGTGGTGGATTCCAGTGCCCGATAGTCAGCTTACTGTGACCTCCTCCGTACTCGATCTGGTGAGTGTGTCTGACTATGGAGTCACCTATGACAAGTGTGTCTGGCATTGTGTTTGGCCTTAAGGGCTGTGACTGTTTGGCACACTGACTCTGTGGCCTATGTGTTGCATGTGCTGTGCCCTGTGGAGGCAGTTGTGTGGGTGTCTGCTGTGGTGGCCTCTGCTGTTTTGGTAGAATTCTGATCAGAGCCTCCGAGTATGTCTTTGTGTGTCTATGTGTATGATTTTAAGTTGTGATAGTGCTATGTGAGACTGGGTTTGTGGTGTGTGTGTGGTTACCTTCACCTTCTCTCTGGTCTTGCTAGTCCTATGTTGAGAGAGCTCAGCCTCCACTTTGGCTATATAGTTGCATCTCTCGCATGTATTTGTGTTTTATGGGAGAAGGAGAGGGTTGTTAGTGTACATGAGGCAATTGTAACATTGCCTCAATATTCCCAGGTTCACCAGCTGAGCAGGAGAGGACACTAGCAACTGATCCCTAGACATGCTAGAAGGAATAGACAAAACAATGTTGGAATACAGGGAGATATCAAGCCCCCCAAACCACATTATAGTGCTTGACTGACAATACCTACACATACACCATAGTTTCATAGTTTCATAGTTTACTACTAGGCTATCTGCCCTAGTGCATGTATAAGCCTAGCCATAGTGATGTGGCTATTGCCACCCCTTATAGTGGTAATAAGTGTACAGAATAGATTCTGAATATTGTGCCTCTGACTTAGTAGTGACACATTATGAACCCTTAATTGAATAACGTGACTGTGCCTCTGTCTAGTCTGTGCCTCTGTCTCACATGCAGTTGTCCAGATGTCTCTTGAAGAGAGTCAGTGAGGGACTCTGTCTAACATGAACTGGGATACTCTCCTAGAGTGTGAGATGCCTCTGAGTTATGACTCTGTCCCTCCAGCATGTCCTATACATGTATGTGCTGAGGTTCAAATCTTTAGCTCTCATGGTTCTGGTGGATTTGGATTGCTTGCAGTGGAGCATGTCCACCAAATCCTGATTGGACATGGTCTTGTATGTCAGGCATAGGTCACCTGTAAGTATGCGGTATGACACTGAATAAAGCTGGATTTCCTTTATTCTGGAAGCATATGACATGTGTTGTACACCCCTGAACTTCATGGTAAGGTACTTTTGGGGTCTCTCCAGCTGTTGCAAGTGCTGGGTGAGGTACATACCAAATGGGGCTTTGTATTCAATCATAGGCCTGATAAGGGAGAAGTATAGTGGTACAATGACCTCCTTTGATCTGGATGGAAAACCCTCCATGATAAGGTGGGCAAGATAGAAAGTCTTTCTAACCACTTTGGCAACATGGGTGTCAAACGAGATGTCACTATCTACACGTGTCCCCAGGTGTCTGATTTGTTTTCTGTGCTCAGTGGGTTGCTGTCTATGTATTGATCTGTGGGTACTTTGTTCCTCCCAAAGGGGATGACTACACATCAGTTGCATTCAGTTTCAGGCCATGAGTCCGGACCAGCTATCTGTCTTTGTGACGGCATTCTGTAGGATGTGTGTGCCAGCTGATGTATTCACTATGGTGCCTAGGTTGCAGTCATCTGCAAACTTTGTCAGCCACAACCCTCCTAGGTTTGCTTTCACATCTGAAAAGTAAATACCAAATAAGAGGGGTCCCAGGACACATCCTTGTGGGACACCACCTGTGACTGGCTTTGAATCTGACAAGGCACCTGCAATGTTGACTTTATGGGTTCTGTTTCTTAGCCATTTTGCAACCTATCCTGTGACATATGTTGTTATATTTCAGCTGTTGAGCTTGTCTATGATGCCTGAGTGGGGTATTGTGTCAAAGGCCTTAGCCAAGTGCAGGTAGGCTGTGTGGACTGCGTAGCCCTCATCAATGGCCCTACTGACAGTTTCATACTAGTCAACTAGGTGCAAAAGGCAGGATCTGCCCTGTACAAAGCTGAACTGGGTGGGATCAAGGGTCTGTAGGTCACCAATGTCTCTGTGTAAGAGCTCCATAATGACTCTACCCATAGCTTTGCAGACAAGGCTGGTTAAGCCTGTGTGGTGGTAGTTGCCATGGTCTGTGGAGGCATCTCCTTTGTGGAGTGGGACCACTGTTGCCGTACGCCAGTGTTCAGGTACATATCCTGTAGCAAGGCTAAGGTTAAATAGCATTTGTATATACGGGTCCAGCTCCTTCTGGAGTTCACATAGCATGCAACCGGGGATACCATCAGGTCCCATTGATGCTGTGTACTTGTCTTTGCTGAGTGCGGCTCTCACATGGACATCCAAGATGACAGTGAGGTTACATACAGCTGTGATAACTATCTTCTTTTGGGGGTGAGGGAGGGGGTAAATTCCACTGAAGCTGTCTGCCAGAATGTTGCCAATATCTGTCAGGTCATTGGAATATATGTTGTTGTGTACCAACTCTGAGCATATCTGTGAGTTCCCACCCAGGTGTCTGACATAACTGAAGAAAGCAGTGTGGTTACCTTCATTGTCTTTGGTGATTTATGTCCCCAAGTTGACCTTGGATGTCTTTATGAGAGAATGTAGCTTTCTAATAGTGCTGATCACAGCTGCCTTCCCTTTTGGAGATGTAGCTCTGTCTTGCATTAGTATCCCTCATCTGTTATACAGTTTGTTTATGGCTGGGGTCCACCAGACAGGCCACTTTCCCTTGGTGGAGAGGGTCTTGTTCTTATTTGTGATTGCATGGTCCATGCTTTCTGACATCTAGCTAAGGGGAGGTCATTGTGGTTCTGCAGTTATCTTTCATCAGCATTAGAAATGACCACAACAGCCCCTGTGGGTGTACCTCAGCAGACACATCCAGCAACTGTAAAGTCCACAACAGTACCTCACCAGGAGTATGAAAGAGCTGGAACACATGTAATGTGTCGCCTGATTAAACAGAGTGCAGCTCCACACACTGCCATGCTGGCCACCCAGACGCAAGCTGTGCCTGATGTAGAAAGCCATGTCCAAGCTGGAATCAATGCACATGCTGCACCTTGTACAATCTGAATGGCAGGGAGCTATGCACATGAGGGACCTGAACCCCAGCACTGACATACATAAGACAAGCTGTACTGCATTATCCATAACACAGAAGCCACCCCCACGCATGAGTAAACTACCAGTACAGGATATCCATAGAGTCACTCGTTGATTCTCCTCAACAGGAATCCTAATGAGTGGATGGGAGATGGTAGGTTTACCCTGGGTATCAATGTTATGTCACAGGTAGACAGAGGCACAGTATACTAAACAAGACATATGTCATGGCAAACTACACTTACAATGTGCTGACGGACAAACACACTCTCCGACTAGCATTAGAAATGGCCTAGGGCACATCGGTAGTGTTTGCCAATGTACACCCATGTTGTGGAATACACTACTGATGTTGGATGAGGCTGTTGTAAGTAGTTCACATCTGAACATTATGCAACATGGTCAGATAGGTTCATAGGTACATAGGTTTATACTAGGCTATCTTCCCTAAGGCAGGTATAAGCCTAGCCCAGACTTTGTTGGCGTACACCACCCCTTATATGGAAACAGTACTGTGCCCATTAGTTTGTCGTGCCTCTCTCCAGCAGTGACACAGTGACGTTCCCCGGGGTAAACCTATGATCTCCCATCCACAGGTCAAGATGCCTCTTGAACAGAGCCAGCAAGGTGCTCTGCCTCACATGGACTGGGATTGTATTCCACAGCATAGGGAGTCTCCGAGTGATAAATCCATCCCTCCAACATGTCCAACGTACATCCATGCTAAGGTGTAAGTCACTTGCACTAGTGGTTCAGGTGGATCTGCCGATTTTGAGGTGGAGCATGTCCATTAATTCCTGTTTGGACATGGCCTTGCATGTCAGGCACATGTCACCTCTAAGCAGACGGTATGTGACTGAATAGAGCGGGAGTGTCTTCAATCTGGCAGCATATGACAGATGTTGGAGTCCCTTTATCCTTTTGGTGGGGGACATTCAGGGTCTCTCTAATTGCTGCAGATGTCGGGTGAGATACATCCAGAATAGGGCATTGTACTCGATCACCGGTCTGATAAATGAAGAGTACAGGGGAACAATGACCCATTAGATCTGGATGTGAATCCCTTCCTGACCAGGTGGGCAATGTAGAAGGTCTTTCTAGCCACTTTAGCAATGTGAGTGTCAGAAGAACGGCGACTGTCAACCTGTGTCCCCAGGTCCATGATAACCTCCTCTGTGCTTAGAGGATTGCCACCTATATGGTAGCTTGGGGTTACCTTGCTTTTCCCGAAGGGTATGACCACACATGTTGTGCAATTTGACTTCAGGCCATGGCTCTGGCCCCAGCTATCAGTTTCCGTGAGTCCCTTCTGAAGGATATCCGTGTCTGATGCACTGTCCACTATGGCGCCCAGTGTGCAGTCATCTGCAAACTTTGTCAGCCAAAGTCCTCCCATGTTGGTCTGTACTTCTGAGAAGTAGATGACAAACAATAGGGGGCCAAGGACTGAGCCCTGTGTGAAACCACTTGTGACCGTCCTGGAGTCTGACATAGTGCCAGCAACTCTAACCCTGTGGGTCCCGTCCTTAAGCCAGTTTGCAACCCAGCTTGTGACATATGGGTTTACATGTCAGTTGGTAGGGTTTTCTACAATACCTGAGTGGGGTATTGTGTTGAAAGTGTTTGCAAGGCCAAGGTAGGCTGTATGGACTGCCTTTCCCTCAACAATGGCCTTAGTGACCGTTTTGAAGATGTCAACCAAGTACAAAAGGCATGATCTGCCCTTGACCAAGCCAAACTGGGATGGGTACAATGTCTGCATGTCCCCTATATCTTTGTTTATGAGCTCAATTATGATCCTCTCCATAGCTTTGCAGACTAGACTTGTTAAGCTTATGGGGCAGTAATTACCAGGGTCCGTAGAGGTACCGCCTTTGTGCAGATGTGCACAACTGGACCCTAACCAGGCTGTTGTGCACACTATGGAAATGTAAAGCAGTGATAGGACTAAAGCCCAGGATACTGACCACCACAGTGAAAGTACTGAAACACTACACTATACAGCACTACAGTGTTAGGTCAGTATGAACGGATGTTGACAAGTGTATGCAAAGTATCCCATGCAAAACCTGCAGGCACAGTATACTCCCTGTTGTGTTCACACAAAAAGCATTTGGACAGTAACTACACAACATGGCACAGAACACACAACCATAAACTGGAGGTATTTGTTGAAGGTCACACTCATCCACAAATGTGATGGGCTGCAGAGTTCAACATATGGAAAGCTCACACTGGGCATGCTCACACACTTAGATAAATGAGACATCTTTCACACAACATGCCATGGGAAGGCTGAACTGGGCATGCTCACACACTTAGTCCAAATGTTACTCCTAGCAACTGTGAAAACACACCAGAGGATGCTCATTCCCCTTTCTAGACACTGATCATGTCAGCACCCTGTAAGTATATCAGGGGAAAAGAAATCTCCCAGTAATCCGAATAGCGTGCTCCGCTAATGCGTCTGTCTCTAGTGTCATAACATAATTAGGTAGGGGTTTGAATCCAGCAAGTGGCAAGTGTGTGTGGAGGGGTGTAAGTGTGTATGAAAGGAATATCCCTTTTGGCAACTGTGTAAACACACCACAGGATGCTCATTCCACTTTCTAAACTCTGATGATGTCAGCACCCTATAAGTATATCATGGGAAAGAAAATCTCCCAGTAATGCGAATAGCATGCTCCGCTAATGCGTCCGTCTCTAGTGTCATAACATAGTTAGGTAGGGGTTTGAATCCAGCAAGTGGCAAGTGTGTGTGAAGCGGGGTAAGTGTGTGTGTACGTGTGTATGAAAGGAACATCCCTTTTGGCAACTGGGAAAACACACCACAGGATGCTCGTTCCACTTTCTAAACTCTGATGATGTCAGCACCCTATAAGTATATCAGGGAAAGGAAATCTCCCAGTAATGCGAATAGTGCGCTCTGCTAATGCGTCTGTCTCTAGTGTCATAACATAGTTAGGTAGGGGTTTGAACGTGGCAAGTGTGTGTGAAGGGGGGTGTGTGTGTATGAAAGGGACATCCCTTTTGGCAACTGGGAAAATACACCACAGGATGCTCATTCCACTTTCTAAACTCTGATGATGTCAGCACCCTATAAGTATATCAGGGGAAAGGAAATCTCCCAGTAATGCGAATAGCGCGCTCTGCTAATGTGTCCGTCTCTAGTGTCATAACATAGTTAGGTAGGGGTTTGAATCCAGCAGGTATGTGTGAAGGGGGGGTAAGTGTGTATGACTGAAATATCCCTTTTGGCAACTGGGAAAACACACTACAGGATGCACATACTCCTTTCTAAACGATATCACAATTATTTATGGCTTTTGATTACAGACATGCCACGTGTGTTTTGCACACACAGAATGCCCATGTGTGCGGGTTGTCCCTCACAATAATGCATGACATTGATTAAACCAGTTATGGCAATGCACACATGATGTATGTGTGTGCCAAATACACATATGTACCTGTGACCTTCAATAGTTACCATGTGTGATGCCTGCCACATGTGAATACATGGTATTTGCACAGGGTAACATTATGACTGTGGTCTTCTGTGCAGGTGCTGCATGTGGGATGTGTATATACAGTGTGAGATGTAGATGCTATCAGCCTAGTAGTGAGGGATACACACCTGGTCTGGGGCATATAGTCTACCTGTTGTTGATGAACATGTGCTGCATGTTTTCACCTGTTGTGGGAGTGGTAAGACGTTATTCCATAGCAATGCAGTGACCGCATGCTAAGAACCGTTCAGCTAGGGTGTTGTAGCTACAGTAATTCATTAGCATTCAGTAATATGCCAGAATCCCTGGTGAGGGTCTGATGCCAACCAAGGTCAGGGTTCTACCAGCCTGTGTCACTTGCTCAGTGATCTCTTCCATGTTCCCTATCATGTATCCCAGTGAGGGACATCCCACATCAGCTGTGGTGGCATGGACAATGACTGAGTCATATGTGTCCATGCATCTGACTGACCTGTATGCTTGTGTTATGTGGTGGACCACAGTGCCCCACGAGCATATCACTGTGACCTACTCCTTGTCCAGCCTGGTGAGCATGTCCTCACTGTACTGGACAATAAAAGTACCTAACACAACTGCAGCAGTAGTGTTGTATAGCTGTACAGACTGTGCTTGTTTGGCACACAGGATTTGTGTGCTATGTGTTATGTGTGCTGTGTGCAGGCCTAACGTATGCCTGTGTGCCAGCTGCAGAGATGTCTGCCAGTCATGCAGGATGCTATCCTTAGGCTCCACAAATGGCCGGTGTGTTTCCATGCTTGTATTGCTGTCAGTGTAGGTCCACATCAGATCGGTATTGCTGTCACTGTAGTATTTCATGCCACCCGACAGGTTATGCCAGTACTGGGTTCAGAGTGCTTAGTCCACAGTTTGGCCATGTGTTTCCATCTCATACATGTGTTGTACATCCATGGGTAGGGGATAGGGTTGACTGTGTACATGTGGCAGCTGTGACATTACTACATGACACAAACATATTCCACAACTGTACCATAGAGGTGACTGACAACTGACCTTTGCACATGCTACCATAGTATTGAGATTGCATTGGTGATTAACAGCACATAGGGCCAATGGTGAACAAGATACATAGGTCCATAGGTTCATACAGGGATGTCTGCCCAGGGCATGTATCCACCTAGCCAGAATGTGTGTGGCTTTCAACATGCATTGTAAATCTGTCTTGCTATGCCCTTTTCCAAGGTTAGTATACTGTGCCTCTGTCTCACAGTGACACATAAGTGATACCCAGGGTAACCCTACAATGTCACATCCAGTCATTAATATCACTCTTGAAGATAGTCACTGAGTCACTCTGCCTAACCTCTATTGGGATAATATTCCAGAATGAAGGGAGCCTCTGAGTTATGAATGTGCCCCTCCAGCATGTCCTATGTATATCACTCCTGAGGTTCAAGTCTTTCCAGCGTGTATCCTGATGGGATCTGGATATTCTGAGGTGCAGCATGGCCATTAAGTGAGGGTTTGACATGGCTTTATATGTCAGGCACAGATTGCCTATGAAGAGGCAGTATGCCACTAAGTAGAGCTGCTGTTTCTTTAACAAGTCAGTATGTGGCATCTGTTTGAGCCCTTTGATCCTCTTGTCGAGGTACGTATGTGGTCTTTCCAGTTGCTGCAGGTGTCTGGTAAGGTGCATGCTGACAGGTTCATCATAGTCAATTATGGGCATGATGAGGGATGAGTAAAGGGGCACAATGTCCTCCCCTGATCTACATGTGGATCCCATCATGATGATGTGACCCATATAAAATGTTTTCCTAACCACTTTGTCCATGTTGTTGTCAAATGGTAGAATGCTATCAACCTGTGTACCCCAAGGTCCATAATTCCTTTGTCTGCACTTAATGGATTAACATATATGTGGTACTTTGTGGTTACTTTGTGTTTGACAAAGGGGATGACTATATGCTTTTTGTCATTCACCTTGAGGCCATGGCTGTGGCACAAGTCGTGTGTTTGCAAGAGGCCCTTTTGGAGGATGCGTGTGTTAGCTGGAGAGTTGATTATGGCGTCCGGTTTGCAGTCATCTGTGACTTGCTCAGCCACAGTACTTCCATGTTGGCCTGTACCTATGATAAATATATAATGAACATGACAGCTCCCAGGGCTGAGCCTTGTGGGACACCACTTGTACCTGGTTGGAGGCTGACATGGCTCCAGCAATTCTAACCATGTGTGTTCTGCCCTTGAGCCACTGTGCAATATCCATAGTGACATAGGGGTTAATATGTACACTGGTGAGCTTCCCTAGAATGCACAAGTGGGGTATTGTATCAAAGGCTTATGCAAGGTCTAGGTAGGCTGTGTAGACCTCCCCCCCTTGACAGTGGCCTTGGTGACTGTTTCAAAGAAATCAAACAGGTTTGAGAGGCAGGATCTGCCATTAACAAAGCAAAACTGTGTATGGTGACATGTCTGTAGGTCCCCAATATCTATATATGTGAGGTTCATGATGATCCTTGCCATAGCTTTGCAGACCAAGCTAGTCAGACATATGGGGCGAATAGTGTCCAGGATCCGTTAAGGCACCACCTGAATGTAGAGGGACCACTGTTGCTGTACGCCACTCTTTGGCCACATATTGTGTAGTAAGGCTGGGATTGAACAGTAGTGTTATGTCTGGGTGTAGCTCTTCTTGTGGTTCATGTAGGACACAGCCTGGGACACTGTCTGGTCCCATTGATGCAGTGTTTATTGCTTTGGGAAGGGCATCTCTTACCTGAGCATCTGTGATGTCAGGGGGGGCAGCACTCTGCTGCGAGACATATTTGCCCTTTTGGTGTGGTGGGGGGGAGAAGGCAGCAGTGATCCTGTCCACTAGGATTATGGCAATGTCTGTGTGTTTTGTATTTCATGTGACATCTTGGATTACCTCTGAGCATATCTGGGTAGTACCACCCAGGTTCCTAACATAACTACAGAAAGCCTTGTGATTATCCTCAGTGGCTTGTGGAATCTTCTCTCAAAGATGGCCTTAGACAATCGTATGGGTGCCTGTAGTTGTCTTCCAATACTCATCAGTGATGCCTTCACATTTTGGGAGTTTGTTGTATCATGTAGTGGCTTCATCCTTCTATTGTATAGTTTGCTTATGGCTGGTGTCCGGCACACAGGACGTCTGCCTTTGGAGGATTGGGTCATGCTTTCATATGTGGTGTCATGATCCATGCATTCCTGAATGTGTCCATAGAATGCCTTTATACAGGTATCTGCAGTCTGGTCCATATTTTCAACAGGCCTGGGGCCTTTGAAGGTTTCCACATCATTTATGAGGGTGTGAACTTGCTTGACATGAGCTGTTGACTGACGTGCCGCCTCCAGACTGAGCAAGGTGAGGGTCACATTTAGCTACCTGTCGGGTGATAGAATGTGCCACATAACACAGGCACACAGGTCACTCCACAGCAAGTACAACTATGAGGCAGTCATTGTCCATGCTGGTGCAAACAACCTGAGACGTAACTCCCTGGACCACATGGAAAAAGACACAGAGGAGCTCTTACAGCACCCTCTCAAACTCAGGACTCCCACACAGCCTTCATGCTCACACAGGAGAGTATAGATTTCTCTGCAAACACCATCATACTGGGTGACGTCACCTACCCAAACATAGACTGTGAACATTGCACAAGCCACAATACCCAAGCTCTAGGGTTCCCATAGATCAGACATTCTTTAGCTATGGAACAGGTAATCAACCTTCCCACAAGAGGGGCAGATATATTAGACCTGATCATCACAAACATGAGTACAAACTGCTCACCACTGGAAGTATATCCCTCATTGTTGCAATCGAACCATATACTAATCACACTGGAGTACTGGATCCCCCACATATGCAAACTTCGAACACATCGATGTGCGTGTGGGAAATGCCCCTATTAGCAACTGTGACAGTACAGTACAGGATGCAGATCCCCCTTTTGAAACACTGATGATGTCAGGACTCTACAACTATATTACCTGATTAAAGTCCTCCAGTAATTCGTATAGCGCGCTCTGCTAATGCGTCTTTCTCCAGTGTCATAACATAGTTAGGTAGGGGTTTGAATCCTGCAAAGGGAATGTATGTGTGTTAGTATGAGTGGGGTTTATGTGTGTGCATTATGCTGGGAGGGATAAGTGCCTTTTGCCAACTGGGAGAACACACTACAGGGTGCACATCCCTCCTCCTACACACAGATGATGTCAGCACCCTCTAAGTACAGCATTAGAAAGGATTTCTCCCACTGATGCAAATAGCACACTCTGCTAATGTGTCTGCTTCTACTGTCATGACACAGTTAGGTATGGGTTTGAATCTTGCAAATGGAAAGTATGTGTTTTACTGTGTGTGTGCACAATGATGGGGGTGGGATGTGGCTTTTGCCAAATGGGGCTATGCACTGCAGGGTGCACATTACCCTTAACAAGCAGTGATGTTGACAGCACCCTATACAAACAAAACTACAAAAGAGAAGGTGGTGGTACCAATAACACATGTAAGGTAACACTTCTTCAAGTAATGTCCACAAAACGAAGTAGGATAAACGAACAATTCTTTTACTCTATACAAACAACATGACAACAGACAACTGCCAGTACTCAGTATAGTGTTACATGCTACTGTAACACGCACATGTACCAGAATATACCTAGATAGTGTTTTGAAGCCTGGATGTGGCAAGTGTGTGGATGTGGGATGTGTCTGTGTGTGCATTTCCGTATGGGAAACATGTTTGATGTGGCAATCAGGGTACCACAGTACCTGATGCACATTACACCTTTGAACTGATGAACTTGCCTGCACCCTGTGAGTACAGGTAGAGAGGAGGAAATCGGTAGTAAACAACATAGTGCACTTCTCAAATGTGTACCTGTCATGTATCGACAGCTACTCATGTAGGGTAATAAATAATGGGAATGGCAGGTGAGCGTGTGCATGTGTGTATAAATGCATGTGCGACAGAACAGATACATATAGCTGAATCTACATAACAGCACATGATGCACATTCCCATAGTCAATGTTAGCATGTGATGGTGTGCAGCTGGTACACTTTGGTAAGTAGTATGGGTGCAGATAACAATTGAGGACATTCATACAGTTACTGCAGCAGGACTGCTGGGATATACACACAATCATAGTGGAACAGTGAACAGTTACCAACATGTTACTACTTATACACATCTATGTAGTCACCCTGTGCATCAGCAACGTGTTTACCTTTTCCTGCACCAATGTTGTAGTATGCAGGAGGTGGCACAGTGTCATCATATGCACAGGGTGTGGGTTAGGTATGCCCAAGCCAGCCACTGGTAACACCAATTGACATGTGTGTGTATGTGTGTTTGTGAGGGCAGCAGTACAGGGTGGACCAGTGTTGGTGCAGTGTGTGTGTGTATGTGTTTGCCCTAGGTGTTAGATTTCTGCATGTGTGTAAGCACGCACACAGTCCCACATAATGGCTGCCATGTACAGGGTTTTGTGGACAGCCACAGACTGCACCTGTCAGGTCATCCAGATCAGTGTCTGTGGGCACGGACATGGTACCTGTGCCTGGCAGGGGTGCTACGGGCCGTATCCGGTACTAACCCAGACTGGGTACTGTCATCAGAAGCGGGGGTGTGTTGACTGGACACAGTTCCCTGTTGGGACTGTCCAGAGCCACGTGCACATGGTCTCCTGGGGCGTTCTGATGACAGCACAGACCCAGCATTGCTGG
This sequence comes from Protopterus annectens, assembly GCF_019279795.1. NCBI lineage: Eukaryota > Metazoa > Chordata > Ceratodontiformes > Protopteridae > Protopterus > Protopterus annectens. The sequence goes on along the minus strand of NC_056746.1, from coordinate 298,687,448 downwards.
GGCTGGTGCTGGCACTTGAGGTGAATGAGTGGGCCTGTTGTCGTCCGCGGCCACTGCCAGCTGGTGCTGTTGCTGGCATACAGCCACGTCGACGTTGCAAACGCACACCATCACCCTGGCCCATGGACATCTGGTTGTGGAGCAGCTGTTGTATGTCCCCACAATGTCTGTCAACGACATCTGTGAGGTTACAGATAGCATTCGCAACGTCACGCATGCCGTCTGTCATGGCTGTGCGACATGCTCTCAGCTCCCTCAGACCCTATCTGGTGTACCTTTCCATACGTGCCTGTGCCTGCATAACAGTCCGAAACATAGTGGAGGTTGACATACCTCCTTGGGCACGTCGGCCAGAGGCAGTACGGCCATGGATGCCCCCATGAGAACCCATGGGCGACTGTCTGCGTGGTACCATTGGAGGACCCTGCTCATGGCTGCCTTGTGGGGATGCATGTACCACAGGTACCACATTACCCTGATCTATGCCCACTGCATACTGTCCATCACCTAGGGACAATGGTAACAAAGGATGTAATGGCAGGATGACTGTGCGCATTGACAGGGTTGACAGCTGTGTACTGTCAATTGGCTGACCAATGGCGGGCCCAGACACACCTTCCTGCACCATTACAGACATTTCATCATCATCAGTACCTGGGGCACAAGATTCAGGTTCCCTGCTGCAGGTCACCAGAGCAGCACCAGAACCTACGGGAGGAAAACAGGGAACACAGATTACAGTCTCAACACATATTTGACAGAGATGCACTTCAATACTAATGCACACATTCAGAAATGGACACATGCACTCATGGACAAAAACACACATGCACACATGGGCACAGGCACACTCGCACACATGCACACCCCACAGTAAACACACATCAGTACTGTGTTACACTACTCTTAATATTGTTAAACTGGGTATTGCAGGTATTATTAAACACACTCACCAGCATGTATACTACAGAGTTACACTACTCTTACTAATATTATAAATTGTTTTTCAGGTAATGTTAAACACACTCACCAGCATGTATGGCCTGCCTCATTGCTAGATGGGAGGGACCTGGAAGTATGAAGAGAGTAATGTCAGTGGGCACAAGTGTGCCATTTGTTTTGCACATGATACAGTACAGTAGTGCACTAGTTCCCTTATACACATCAGCTGCTCATAATGTCTGTATCACACATGCACAATTACATATCATGATGACAGATACATACCACATGCACACCTTATGCGTGCATGAAGTAACAGTGTACAGAACAGACATATGTACATACCAGGAGTTAACTCTAATCTCACCCTTACCTCTCTTCAAACAACAACTCAAACTGTACTTCCAAAACCACTGGCTTTGTTCTTGTAGTACTCCAGGCTAACGTCCCTCTCCCACCCTCTCTTTACCTTTAACCCCTCATTGTGCATAAAAACTAGCTTCTACCCTGTTTCTTTTCCCTTGATGTCCTTCTATGCTCTGACCTACTTCTCCCATCCCTCCCACCTCCTCTTGACTGTCTTCCTTCTTTTCCTCACTCCTGCCTCTTCCCTATTATTTTATCTTTCATACTCCTTCTACTTCTCTACCCTTCTGAGCTTTAACTATTATCTATATGGCTTTTGCCTTATTGCATAACCGTTATGTTTTAGGTAGAATTGCTTTGAAACCAACAGTACATTGTGTATGACTTTAAACTGTTTGAGTTCCTTAAATGTATGTTGATTTAATTAACAAGCTGGTGTATATTTCTATTATGTTGGATGTCTGTATTAACAACTTGTCTGTCTGCCTTTATTATGTTATGTGTGGAGCTTTTCTCCCCAGGCCTCTACTGAAAATGGACATATATCCAGCTAGACTATCTCGGTCAACAAATGTAAAAGTAATAACAATAAATAAATATGGCATCTTACCTGCACGCTCGGTGTCTTGCTGCTGTGTGGATCCAACCTCCATCATGATGCATGGCTGTTGTTGTTGTTCTGGGGCTGGATCCACAACACTTAGCAGTAGCCCCTCCTGTCTGGTGAGGGGGGGATATGTGGCCACCCCCCCCCCACCTGTGGCAACCTGTTGCCTGCGGATATCTGCAGCACGCTGGCGGACATTTCTAATCAAATCACTGCAGTGATGTCTCACCTGCTCATATGTCCTATCATGCATGCCAACATCATTTATCCTGCTAACCAGATTTTGCCACAGTGCAGACCTCTCCTGCTGATTCTGGGTGGTGCGTGAGAACAGGATGGTATAGTCACACACCAGGCTCTGGTGGATCACTTCATCCTCTGCAGCAGAATATGCGGGGTTCCTTTTTGGAGCCATGTTCCCCTGGAAAGGTACACAAACAGGTTATCAGCATAGTATCTCAGCAATACATGGTACACATTCTATACAGGGAATATTAAATTGTACTTATTACTGCTTGGTTGTAACTTGATTAAAGTGTAGCTATCATTCTAAGTCATTTGGACTAAGCACTTGGCCTTCAGACCAGTTGTTTTACATTTGGGAGGTTTGTGGCAAGCACTGTGGTGGCAGGACACATATCTTTCATCCTTTGAAGTTGGGAACTGCTGATTGAGAGCCCAGTGTCCAAGTGTATTAGTTCTGGTATAGGCAGTTGGCCTTCAGGCCAGTTATTTAACATTAACAAAGTTTGTGGTCTGCACTCTTGTGTGACAATAGGCTGTACTCTGCCATTCATAGCTGGGGACATCTGGTTTCAGGTTTATGGTGCCTGCATATTTGAGCTGTATCTTACTGACATTGGTACACCTTGTTTGCTGTAGCAAACACTACATCCAGGCCTCCTGAATCTAGCTTTGTTTATATGCTTGTTATTTGTTAGCTTGTTATTTCACTGGTATGCTACTTCCACATAATACACAGCTTCTCAACACTTCTGTGACTCACTACTGATATCTGCATTGCTTACTGTACGTATTTCCATGTTACACATGACAGCAAGTGACTGCTTGTCATTGTTGCATTTACTTAATTGTGACACATTGCACTTAGGTTACCTGGCACTTGCTCACTGAAGCTATTATATCAGTCAGCAGTAGTAGGTAATATCAGTACACCCTCACTCCCCACTGGACCTTGTTTTCAATTATTACGGAATTCACAATAGTATTCTAGCATGTCCAAAGGTCAGTTGTCAGTCTCCTCCCCAGTCCAGCTGGTGAGTGTGGTAATCCAGAGACAATGTTAGAACAGCTGCATGTACACAGACAACCCCCTCCTCCTAACAACAAATTCAAACTCATGTGAGTGATGCAACCATATACCAAACTGGAGGCTAGGCTCTCTCTACTCAATACTGCCATAACCAGTCAGGTGGAGAAGGAAACCACACTCACTACACTTCCAGTCTCACATAGACCTACCACGACAGCAGAACTAACACATGATCACACATGAACATACTCGTAGGCTCGGACTACAGGTCTGCCTACGCAGCAGAGACCTCCTAAGCAGACACTCAAGCAACCACTACCACGGAAACAAACACGTGCAACACATATCACACAAAGCCAATGTGCTGAATACTCACAGCCATTAACAGTAAACAACACACCTCATACACCTGTACTAGGTGCCTCTATCATCAGGCACACTGACATCACATTCACCAGGCTTAACGAGGTGGGGGTCACAGTGTTCAGCCTGTCGGGCACTATGACCTGCCACATAACACAAACACTCAAGTAACTCCAAGGCAAGTACAGGTATGACTCAGTCAATGTCCATGCTGGTGTGAATGACCTGACACATACCTCCCTGGACTACATGACATGAGATAGTACGGAGCTCTCTGAGCATGTAGCCCAAGAAAGTTTGACCCTGACCTTGAGTAGCATCTTACCCTCACCAAGAACGATGCCACAATATCAAGGCACAATGATCCCTTCCAGCAATTGACTGACATACTGGTGTCATTCACAGGTGTGCCAATGCCTGTCATCTTGGGGTGGTATGCTTTGCTAGGGACAGCTTGCACCTGTCACCCCTGGCCTATTGGATTTTGGCGGAGGCTCTTGCTACACCCATAGTGCCTGTATTAGGCAAGGGTCATAAGGCAAACCCACATCCATTTGTATCACAAAGGATGAGGAAGTAAGAGTGATGCTACTCAACACCAGAAGTCTAGACCTCAGGATACACGCACTCAAAACCCTACTTAGCATTATGGACATCGATATCTGTGCAGTAACATAAACCTGTTTCAGGTTTCCCAGGAGCACACCAGCAATACCAAGTTATAGCTGTTACCATTCTTGTCGGCCCCAACACTTGAACAAAGGAGGGGGAGTATCAATATTCAACACAGATTCCCACACCTCCACATTGGTGGCAAAGTACCACATAGGTGTTAGGCCATTGAGTACAGAAGACGTAATTGGGGACCTGGGGAACAAACATGATAGCAGTCTGTCATTTGTCAACCACATGGCCAACGTGGATTGAAAGACATGTTATATAGCCCAGCTAATCATGAGGGATTCACATGTATGGCACGGGAGGTCATTGTGCCTCTTTACTCATCCATCATCAGGCCTATAATTGCGTACAATGCACCTTTTGGGATGTACCTAACCAGACACCTACAGCAACTGGTACAGGACTACAGTACCTCATCAAGAGGATGAAATGGCTCAAACAGATGTCATATGCTGCCCAGTTAAAGGAAATCCAGCTGGACTCAGTGGCATACTGCCTGTTCAGAGGCAATCTGTGCATGCCATATACAGCCATGTCCTACCCAGCAGTAATGAACATGCTGCACCTCAGGATACCAGAGTCCCATACAGCCACATGCTCAGGAGACCTGAACCTCGGCACTGACATAAATAGGACATGCTGGAGGGGCATATTCCTAACCAAGAGGCTCCCTTCACTCTGTAATGAACTCACACTACAGGTTAGGCAGAGTCCCTCATTGACTCTCTTCCATAGGAATCTGGATGAGTGGATGGAGATCATAGTTGTACCCCAGGTATCACTTCTATGTCACTGTTAGACAGAGGCACAGTATACTAACGTCGGACAAGGGCATAGCAGCATAACTTGTAATTGGGTGGCGAAAGACAAACACATTCTACTAGGCTTATCAATGCCCTAGGGCAAATAGCCCAGTATGAACCTATGAACCTATGTGTACTGCTATAGTACTTCTGCCATATGTTGCATGTGTGTGTGTTGTGGGGGATGCACAGGTAATGGCCAGATATTTCTGCACAGGCGACACGTCTGGAACACTCTGGGTGTTCATCCCTACATACTGGATGTGTGTTGCCATCCAACCCTGTGATGTGGACACACATTACTCAGCCTGGATATACATATCCCAACAACACCACAAGCACAGTACACTACCTTGCTATGTATGCATGTAATTACACAGTTATTCACTAGTTATGACTGTGATGCTATCCATGCAGCCCATTGGGCCAGTGGAAGCCACAACACACACTGCTGGCCCTTTTGCATATGCTTACCACAGACATCCCACATACTGCATGTACTGTGCACACACATATCTAACCCAGAACATATGCACACCACTTATTTATCCTGTCCAGTGGACTACAGATACAGACACATTGTATAACAATAGCAGGAGGCTACTGCAGCACAGGGCAGATTCACATGAAGGCAAGGCATCTGTGGTCATCAGTGTTAAGATGCTTCACATTCACCAAATGTACAGATATTGGCAACATTGTTGCAGACAGTTTAGGTGCAGGTACCCCCCCCCATTCTCCTACACATGCAGTATTAGTTATCACAGATGACTGTAACCTCCCTATCCTCTCACATGTCCAGGTGAGGGCCACCCTCAACATTGCAGAACACATAGCATCACTGTTACGAAATGGTATCCCTGGATGTGTGCTACGTTCACCCCTGGAGGACATAGCACCACATGACAGTCTGATATTAATCCCTGGCCATACTACAGGATATGTACCTGAACAGTGCCATACATACACAGTGGTCCCACACCAATGAGGAGTAACCTCTACTGACCCTGGTAACTACTGCATCATATGCACAACTGGCCTTGTGTTCTAAGCTATGGAAGTTTTAAGTATGGGCAACATGTACAGCAATATTACATATGCATATATTTCAGGACTATGTACACACAACCTATCTCATGGACATACCTATAGATAGTGAACTATGATACTTTTGGAGGTGTCACAGTAAACACAGTATTAACCTGCTACTTTGCATTACCTGTGTTTGTGGCAGCTGTTGCTGTGTCAGTGGTTCTGCTTGCTGCTTGCTGTTTGCTGCTGCTGCTGCTGGTTTTGCTGCTGTCTGTCTGTATATTTTTTTATTTCTCTCTCTGTCTCTCTCTCTCTCTCTCTTTCTCGTTAGGTTTGTGCAATGGCTGTATTGCATGTGTGTAGTGTGGGTACTGAATGCTTTTGTAGGTATCTGCATAGGTCCATGTGATGGCCTCTGCACCAAATGTAAGGCAGCATTGGCTAATTGCATACAGCCAGTTGTGTACTGATTGCATGTCTCACTGTGATTTCAGGACAGTGCTATAAAAGGGTATGTGAGATAGGCGTTGCCCTTTCAGATTGTAAGGGTGTGGACCATGCTGGTATGCTGTTGGAAAATGTTCTGTGAGTGTGAAGGTTAGTACATCTCTCATGCTTCATGCTGTGTTGTGAATTCAGGTTGCTGCATTTCTCCCACCTGTTCCCTGTAGTGGGTGTGTATGCATACTGACGCCTCCGACTATATTTCATATGTATTGCTATATATACATATGTGTACATATACATACTTTCATATATGTACATTAGCTGACAATATTAGGTACAAGCCAACAATTTGCAGGGCTGTTTCTGTTAACACTACACTAGTATGGGAATCCAGTAATTGGGACAGTGAAAGTCTGCCTGACATGCTTTGGGTAGTACACATACTATATTGCCTTTATCTTCATTCCTACTATTACATGTTCCACTTATTTAGCACTATATTCCTGTATGAGAGTCATGTCTTGCTGGTGGGTCATACAGACTAGTGTTACAATGGTCTTGTGGTAGGCCTACTAGTATGCTTGTATTTTGCTTTCAAATTGAGTACAGGGTCTATCAATCAAAGTGCTGGAGGCACCTTTCAGCAGAAAAGGGGTTAGTAGGTCTCACAGGAGTCAGGCTGTGTTGCAGATTCTGGCTGCTGCATTTATCTTCACTGTTTCCTGTAGTGAGTGTGTATGGATACTGACACCTACAACTATATTTCATATGTATTAATATATATTTATATGTATGTATGTGTACATATACATACCTTCATATATGTACATTACCTTACATTATTATGTACAAGCTAACAATTAGCAGGGCTGTTTCTGTTAACACTGAACTAGTGTGGGAATCCAGTAATTCGGCCATTTAAACTCTACCTGAAATGCTTTGGGTGGTACACCTCCTATATTGCCTTTATATTGATTCCTACTATTACATGTTATATTTATTTTAGCACTATGTTCTTGTATGGCAGTCATGGCTTAGTGGTACCAAGGTCCTGGGTTCGAGACTGGCAGTGGGAATTTATTTTTCTTTCCAGGTTTTCAAAATGAGTACAGGACCTGTCAATCAAAGTGCCATAAAGGCACTTTTAAGCACTTAAAACCAGGTCTGCGCTTGTTTGCTGAGCTCACGACAATTGCACTGGCGGTGAGCTCCGCTAACACATGCACACCCGCGCTATTTTCTTTGAAAGAAAAGAAAAAGGGGTGACAGGAAAGTGGTGAAAAAGGGGTCACAAAGAGGGTAAGACAGTAGGGAAACAAGTGTGGGATTTGCAGGAAGGATGTGGGTAAGGCCCATAGATGCCCATGTCTTTAGCAGCAACAGCTGTGTATTTCTATGTATTTTGGTGGGACATTTGAAACCTTCCACCCCTGAGAGAGGTGTCAGGACAACATTAATATTTGTTGTAAAGCCAATTGTAATTAACAGTTTCAATGTCCAGCGGACATGTGTGCGACATGGACAGCTATGTATGGGGTGTAATTTTTTTGTGGGTACAGAGTGCCCTTTTTTTTTTTTCAGGTGAGAGTGGTATGTCAGGTGAAGGAAGTCGTATAGCTGGGGAGGTAGGCTGGGTAGGTTAACAGACAAGACAGACAAGACACATACAGGGGCGGTGTATGACACAAGTGGGGGGGTTACACAATTGACGGGGACGGAGGTTGGGATATCCAAGGCGCATGAGCCCACAGATGGCAACAGTGGAACTGATATCCCCACCCATAGGCAGTTGCCACTGTTCCTTCACAGCCCAGGATGGGGCTGTGCTGGGGGCTGTGCAGGCGGGACAACGGCCAGGGCCGTAAGCTGTGCCACCCGAGCCTTGAGCTGGCATAGGGGCCCAAGAACAGAGTCTTGGATCTCCCTTCGCACCACAGACCAGACACCTTGGAGGGTGAGTGGACGTACTCCTCCAGCCACGCTTGCAGAGGGGGGACGGGCCCCATCCCCTGCAGCGCTTCCACCCGAAGGTGGCACAGGGCCACCGGAGGAGGGTCCAGCCTGGGCACTAGTGCCAGGTGCAGTCGCCAGCTGAGGTGGGAGAGGTGGGTCCGCTGGGACCTGCCTTCCCAAGCGTTCTAGGTTTGTGGGTATGTTATGTTAGTTTGGGTTAGTGGCATATTATTCCATTCCAATTAGTTGTAACAGCATGCATTGGTATTCCCATTAAACAAACACCCAGATATTAACACCATTGAACAACGGGCATATCAATATCACATGCATTATTTGAACGGAAATACACAATCAAACAACATGCAGGGTTGATTAATGGCAACAGGCCATCAGGTTTGCAGGTATGAACAGGGCACATGCACAAACAGACATGCATATATTTGTGAACAGAACAAATGTCCATGGTTAATGAAATGTTCACATACCAATATTTAGTGAGTGTTTTAATTTGCAATTATAGGGTGGGGTGGAGAAAGAAAATGATGACACATTCATAAGTTATACATTGATATACATTTGTAATAGGTACACAATTAACTTGAGGCTGATGTTTCAAAATGATTTTTATTTGACTGTCATGCTAGACCTGTTACAGTTACATCACTATCCTAGTTATTTTGAATTTGATCAGATACATCATCCTGCTACACTTTGATGACAGGACAGGGGACAACTATGGCTGTTTAGTTTGTCAGACAATCATTCATTCTATCTGCAAATTGTTTACTGTCATCACCATATACAGATTTTGGCTTAAACATTCAAGATTCAGACACACTGAAATCAGTTTGGGATGTTAATTTGTAATTCCCACATGCATTTATTTCTGTGGAGACACACTCAGGCTTATATATTCGGGGGTTATTACTACTTTATTTATTGATACATGACCCTTTCTGTCACTCTCACACATCCTGCAATTTCACAGGTTAGGTTGGTACTTCTAGGCTTTGTTCACATTTTAGACCTGTGGTGATTCAAACACTTTCCAGCAGCCTCACTTCTGTCATGATTCAGCATTTCAACAGGGGATATATCTCACATGTGATTACCTCAGATTCTGAAGCTGTACTCTTGAGACTACTGCAGGTTATACTATATTTAATTAATGGTGGGACATCTGTATTACAGCACTATTTATTTCTATCAATTATATTTCCAGTTACACTTGCATACTGCTGAACTTGTTGCAGCCATACCTGCAGACTTTCACTTCTTGCTTGTACATTATATTTCTTTTAATCAATACAGTGCAGTGTTCTGATACGTGCTACACTATAATATTTATTTACAAGTACTATGTGGGGTTACTAACCTGCATGGTGTTGCAGCCTCACCAGCCTCGGTCATGCGCTCGGTTCGCAGAGCGGACACCTGCAGCTGTAATACAAAACAAGTAATATTGGAATACACATCTCCATGGTATCAGCTAGTTGAATTCCTTACATACATAAGTAAAATGTAACTTACTCAGTAGTGGGGCGTTGGGCGTATCCCGGGCCTCCTGGATCCATTGGGTCAACTGGTCTTGCTTATGCCACTTCAGGTCCGCATGGTGGTGACGGACCTGCTCACCAGTGCATGGAATGCCAGTAGCACTGGTCAGATCATGAGCCAACTGGTCCCATGCCTCCGCCCTGTATGCTCCCCATGAGACCTGGCCCTGCATGAGTTGGGCCTCATGATGGTGAACTAGGAGCCAGACCATGTATCTGGACTCCTCAACGCCCCACCGCTGTGCTTGAAAGCAACGTCCCTCCCCTACTCCACTCATTCTGCCTGCAGGTCTGTTCTACAATCGGTTCTGCTGTGTATTCCCGCCTATGGGGCTTATATATGCCGATTTTCCCGCACATTTCTATGATTGGCCATTTTGGAATTGTGTCTACTTCACAGAAACTGCTTTATCATGCTCCATTCTGGATTATATCCTATATGTATGCTATTTCTGCATTTCTAAGTACTGCTGTCATGGCTTAGTGGTTTAGTACCTTGACTCCAGTGCATGGTATCCTGGGTTCGAATCTGACCACTGATTTTTAATTTTCAAGACTGTCTAGAAATGAGTTGAGGACCTGTCAATCAAACATGCCAAAAGCACTTTTAAGCACTTAAAACCAGGTCTGCGCTCATTTGCGCAGAGCTAACGCATGCGCACTGGCAGTTAGCTTGTGGGATCGGCGTGCAAATGGTGTGCGCTGGGATAAACCTTACTTGGCTGGTGACACACATGTTAAGCTGAGCACAGCTAGTTGCACACAGTTTGAGCCTGTTAAACCAGTGCTTAGCTACGGGCAAGCAATTTGCAGCTTTTTAAACACTACTCAGCTACAAGCACTCTGTCTCACTGCAGCTTAGCTATCAGTACATTTCTAAATATTTATATTATTGTGTTACTTCAAAATATATGCTCCATTTCATTCCATTTTACAAAAGGGTATACTTTTACATTTGTACAATACTGTTAGTGCTTATTTACAAAAAAAAAAAGGTTGTTGTGTGGGCTCGAACCCTGCCTGCCTACTCTTAAGCCGGCAACTCTACCGCTAAGCTATTTCTTCTTGGCTTACTTTGCATATTTAGTTCTCATATCCTTCTCCACTGCCTGCTAACTGCAATTGCGCTAGTAGCACACCACACCTGGCACACAGTAGCACACATTTACGGGTTTTAAAAAAATAAAACAGTTTTATTTTCATTTTATAGCATCTGTTCACTTTGTACACTGATGGTCTGTGGGGAATGTGTTGTGTAGTGTGTTTATTTACATTTCCATGGCCTCTCGTGGCTGTTTACTTTCAGCCATTCTACACTTCCGGGGGCGTGTCCGCATGCAGGGCTTAGCCTACGGACATGCCCCCTACTCTCTTACACGGACCGTGTAAGAGTTACAGTGTGATTCAGCATGCCTCATGCACCTCATGCATATGCATGACATGCTGACATCACACCGTTTAACTGCAGCCTCCGTGTAAGAGTTATAACTCTTACATGGAGGCTTCCTGAATCTGGCCCATAGTCTTTAAGAAAATATATTATATCGAAAATGTGTGGCTTCAATACTGACTTAAATGATTTCCCAATACTTCTGAATTATATAAATAATACAGTTTACCAAATCTGTAAAAATGATAACATAATACAATTGAACTGCTAATGAATTATATTAGGAATATATATTTTAATGTGAAGAACTAAAGTATTCACCTAAAGATAAACTACTCATGATAAAATCAGTAAACAATACAACACATTTCCCTTTTGAAAAAAAAATGCATACCTGGAACTTTATACATAGGGCTTTCTATATACCAAATAAAATAGCTAAAATGGGTACATTTAATAATAGTTATTGTTGTTGGTTATTTCAACAGACACCGAAAGCAGGCTGGAATCATATTGTTGATTGCCTGATATTAAAAGATTTTTGAGGAAAGATTAAATTATTTTGCCTAGTTTTACATACAAATGGGTTATCTTTTTGAAAGTGTTATCCTACATAATATTCCAGTTCCAACATATAGTAAGTACTTGGTATCCTCTTTTGTGGTGTGTATCGGCAGTTCCAAAAAAAATATAAGGAATTATAGATAAGCTCACTAAACTACGTATAAATCACTATGTCACAAGATGGGTTGCCAACTGGCTCACAGACAGAACCCACACTGTGAAAGTAGCAGATTCCAAATCCGACATCAGACCAGTGACAAGTGGAGTACCACAGGGTTCAGTCCTGGGTCCTCTCCTGTTTGGTATCTACTTCTCTGAAGTGCAGGCCAACACAGAAGGTCTTTGGCTGACAAAGTTTGCAGATGACTGCAAACTAGGAGCCATAATCGAAACTCCTAATGATGTGGACAAACTACAAAAGGGCCTCACTGAGACAGATACCTGGTGTCAAAGCCATGGCCTGAAGCTCAATGCCAAAAAGTGTATTGTCATCCCCTTTGGTAAAAACTCTGTACCCATGAACTATCACATAGCTGGTAGTCGACTTAATGCCGAAAATGTGATGAGACCTTGAGACACAGGTGGACAGTAGTCTCTCCTTTGATAATCACATCAGCACAGTGGTCAGGAAATCCTTCTACGTGGCTCATCTCATCACAAAAGGATTCTCATCCAGAAAAAAAGAGGTCATTGTTCCCCTCTACTCATCATTCGTTAGACCCATTATAGAGTACAATGCCCCTTTTGGTATGTACCTCACAAGACATCTGCAACCACAGAAATACCTCACAAAGAGGATTACTGGCCTCAAACAGATGCCCTGTGCAGACCGTCTCAAAAAACTATAGCTTTACTCCATCGCATATCGCCTACTCAGGGGCGATCTCTGCCTAACATACAAAGCTATGTCAAACCCAGAGCTGTTGGACATGCTCCACTTAAAGAAATCCCAATTCCTCCGAGCTACACACTCTAGGGACCTAAACCTTGTCACCACAATAAACAGAACATGCTGGAGGGATAGATTCCTGTCCCAGAGACTTCCCATACTCTGGAACAGACTACCTATCTATGTCAAACAGAGCTCCTCATTAGCACTATTCAAGAAAAATCTTGATGATTGGATGGGAAATGGGAAATTCACCCCGGGGATCACTTCTGTGGCTCTGCTCGACAGGGGCACAGGAAATTAATTTTCTTGGGTGGTGAAAGCCGGGGTACATTTTTTGGCTAGGCTTGTATGGGCCCTAGAGCCGTTAGCCTAGTACCTACCTATGAACCTATATATATTTTTACAGTCTTTGTCTCCACTGTCTGCCTGTTAACTATCAGTCCCCACCCAGCCAACTAGCCATTTTGTTTCTCAATTACACTGCAAGGGTTGATTGGAAGGCCAATAATTCAGTCACTAGGGGTGGTTCAAGGGTTTTCTTTCTCAGCCATATAGTAGCCATGGATACCTGGCTTGTGGAACTAGAAGGAAGATGCAATGGACACTGTGTGTTTGTCATCACTCACTTCTGCAAGGGATACTGCCAGGAAACTGCATCACCCCTTCCCTTTGAGAATGGGAAGTGGTTTCCCCAGTTTCCAATAGAGAAATATCAGGCAGTTATCTCAGAGGATTAAAGCGCTGGACTGTTATGAAGCTACTTCCTGTGGTACATGGTTAATTCCCTCATCCTTCTTTTGTCTACTGTGTAACACTGATCTAATCACTTAACCAGACAGTGCTTTCAGGTAAATACAAAATTGGGCTAGGCTCCTTAATGATCTTCTGGACTGCATGCCTAGTAACTACCTATGGACCTAAACTGTACTTCCCTATGTGCTCCCCAAGAACCCACTAACTTAACCACTCCCAGTAAATATGAGTGGGCCATGTCTTTTCACTCCTCCCCCTCCCTATCAATGCAGGTGCAGGGTCAATCTCCTGTCTATAAGCAGGTCCTGCCGCACCAGGCCAGTATTAGCATATCTGAAAATAACAGTCTGTGTACACAACATGTGCCAGCCAAACCAAGTACACTTGTATGTGTCACTGTATATTATTGTGGGACGTGCACATCCCAGGCAATGTCCATGTCAAGAACTATCAAACACAGACATGGCATGCATTGCAAAGCAATGGCCATACACAATGGTAACCAGGATGACAGGACAGTTCATACAATACCCATCTGGGTGAGACATTGCAGACACTACACCTCTGAACCACACTGCACACCATTGTTGGGTAGTGTGATGCCAATGATTACCCCTCTCTCAGCCTTATACAGCCATCTTGCACAGCCAACCACAATGCACACATGCATCTCAGTAATGGCATCTTGTGTCTGCGTGTGGGATATGATGCTCCCAACCACAGTCACACCCAGTATAACTCCCATTGGCATACTGACTGATGTCAGACACGTTCACATGCCCTAGCCCATAGAACCTCCGGATATCCTCTGTGGTGCATGTAGTACCTGTGCATTAAGTGTGGCAAACTAAGTAGTTAGGAAGTGTATTTGTGGGCTGGACAAAGTGTGGCAATGTGTCTGAGTCCCTTAGAGAGTGTGGTTGTGTTGACAATGACATCTGTTGATGTGGACACCCATGTGTGCTACACCTAATGTATGTCTACTATATCTCTGTTGCAGATGTCGCTCACCAGCACACATATATGTTCTTACAGCACACCAGCATGTTAGTTTTGTGGCACATAGAGTAACTGCATGCACTTGTAATAGTAATGGCTAGTCAGTCAGGGGTTTGAACCCCTGTACTAGTAGGTGTGTGACAGGCGATGCTTAGGTTTTAGTCTCCAAGCCCTTCTCTGATGTACTTTGCTTCTGTCTGTCCCTCCCACACACTCTCTGGTGGATGTGGAGTTGTACACCTGCTCAGCAGCAGCTTGTGTTTTGTAAGTGATGATCATGATCAGGTGATGGCCTCTGCATCTATTGCAGTCCGCCTCTAGATGATTGCGTGATGAACAGCTGTGGTGATGTTCCCATAGCCAATTGCATGGAAACACAGTACAATATCTAGTAACATCATGTTGGTGTTTGCCCATGACAGTCGCTGTGAGTGGAACCTGGATCTGGTGTTTGGTAAACGGCATCACAGATGATATCTGGATATTCCTCAAACAACATACACAGTGGAAAATAGCCTAAAGACAGGAGGGTGATGTGCCAGACATGACTACAGCATGTAAGTGTAGCTATGCTTCATTGAGCACGCCAAAAGTGGCCCAACTGACTTGAACACAAACCAAAAAACTTCAAATAAGTCAGTAGAGGAAACCGCAACCATGCAAACACTGTAGGCGAAATAAATCGCTAAATAAATTTTTTAACGTTCATAAAATACACTTGTAAAATGTTTTTGTCATACAGTTGCTTGACTTCATCAGATAAAAAGCACTGAATGTACCAACTCTTCTTATATAATATTGATAAATTGATAAATTGATTAGACAATTAAACAATTAAAATTTAAAATGGTAATGTCCACCATGGGAAATTCTTTACATACAGGTACTTGTATACATTAGTATGCTTTCAAAATGAATATAGTTCGTGAAATTCATGAACATTCATATAAAATATTGAATAAAAAATGATAAATGTTAATAAATAATAATAAATGAACACGTATATATTATCTATCATAGCATAATACCATATTAAATATAGAAAGTTTTTTGAGTTTGTTATATTCACTACATGTAAAAAACTGGTGTATTATTATGTATATGCATATGATGTTTTATATTCTGCCTGCTTTTAACTTGAGAAGTGGAGCAATAGAGATAGTATCGTTTAAACCTGGAAACCTGTTGGCTTCTAATTTTATCTGCCAACAGGTTTCTTTATGTTCTAATTTAGTTTCCCAAGGTCCTCCTCTGTTATCTCTAGCCATCATCTCAAGAGCAAAGAATAGAAAATTGGCAGATGTACATGTCAGGGAATGACGATATAAGGCATTTTCTCATAGGTGTGTTCATAGATCCTCCTTTTTAAGGATCTTTCTGTTTTGCCAACATAAAATGCTTGGCATTGTTGGCAAGTCGCCAAATATACAAGTCTCTGGCTGTTACAATTGGAACAAAAAGTAGCGCTGATCCACCTATTTCTGGACATTAAGTGGATTTTATCAGTGTTAGAAATAAATCTGCACTGTGGACAATTCCCACACTTGTATGTGCCCTTTCGTTGATTTGAATATTTATTTGTATCAGGTTCATATTCAAGAATGTTCTTGATGTTGTTCCCTCTTCTATATACAACATTTACATGTTTATTCTTGAACATGCTAAGATCTGTTATATCCCTAAAAATCATCCACTCGTCATTGATAATTTTCCTGATAATACAAAAATTTGCACTGTATTGAGTTACAAAGGCCTTATTATATTGAAAGTCATATTTTAAATGATTAAACTTGCCAGTGTTTTTCTCTAAAGTGCCTGTTCCCAAAATAGGCTTAAATTTAGTTGTTCTGCCTTGTATAACCTCATGTTTAATGTCATTGACAAATTTATCGGGCTATCCTCTTTCACGAAACATGTCCAAGAGTTTGACACATTCCAATTTGAATTCATTTTCATCCGAGGTCATTCTTGAGGCTCTAACATATTGTCCTTTGACTATACTGTATTTCTGGTGTCTTGGGTGTGAGCTATTATAATGAATGTAACTATTAGAAAAAGTAGGCTTCCTATAAATGGCCGATTTGAAGCCATTGTCCTGTACTGAAAGTGATACATCTAAATAATTAACCGTATTGAAGTGTATCTGATGAGTAAAAAACAAAAAATCAGTGGTGTTGTTTAAGTAATGAATAAAATCCGAAACATTGTCAATAGATCCTGTCCAAAAAATACATATGTCGTCTAAAATCTGGAATAAAAAAATCCAATTAGTCTGATATTTACTATTCAAGACATATTTCTTTTCCCAGACAGTCAGTATAATGTCCGCATATGTAGGAGCAAAATTAGCACCCATACGTACACCAGAAGTCTGTTTGAAATATTCACCCAAAAAATATAAAAAAATATTATTTAATACTAGTTCGGCTAATTCAAGAGTTAAATAGATGTCATTTTCATTCACGTTGTTTTTTTTCTCTCAAGGCCTCTTCAAGCCACAATAAACCCTGTTGGTGCGGAATAACAGAAAAGAGGTCAACAACATCTATAGTAAGAAATACTAAATTGGGAACATAATGTTTTGGTGTTATTTTACTCAGGAATTCCCAAGAATCCTTTAACAGATGTGAATCTCTACCCCAAAATGTTTTGAGTTTTTTATCTAATAGTTTAGATAAAGATGAAATAATAGAGCCCTCAGCTGACACTATGGGTCTCAAGGGTGGGTTGATAATGTCCTTATGTATTTTGGGTACCCCAAAAATTGCTGGTACTCGTTTTCTAAAAATTTGTGTGTATTATAATCAATAACATCCTGATATAATAAATCCTTGATGGCAAATTTTATCTTTTTATATGAAATATGTATTTCATTTATAGAAACAGATGTATAACGATTGTGGTCATGTAGAATAGCATACATTTTGCTGTCATATGTATGTTTGTTCATTAGGACAGTACCACCCCCCTTATCGGGTTCCATAATTCTTATTTCTGGATTATGACCGAGATGAATTAGTAATTCATGTTCTGCTACAGTTAAATTGTGAGAATATCTATGGTTTTTACAACTTGTTCTCAATTTATTCTCAATCCTATTCTCTAGATTTTTTAATTGAGGGTGTACAGGTGGGTTGTATGTACTGGTTCTATATGGAATCGAAGTATCATAACTAATGTTACTTCCCAACAAGTTTTCCAGATTAAGTTTTCTAATAAATATTTTAAGATCCAGAATGACTTGAGTAATGTTGCTGTTTTTATTTGGAACATACTTGAAGCCCTTAGTAAGCAAATCAAAAATGTGTTGGTTATAAGGATATCACTGTAGTTATAAATATAATACCCTGCTCTATTAACTACAGAAAAGTTTTCTCCTTGCAATTCAATATTGATGGCCTCTGTACCTTCTACCATTTCCGATATCTGTTCTGATTCCTGCTCGTTTTGTATCTCCCTCCCTGTTGTTGGGGAGGGCGAGCTGGGGAAAAATGGTAATTGTTGTGTTGGTTTCTAATTCTTTCTGATCTCCTAGGTAAAACATCTTGTTCTAAATATTCCCCTTCATGGTTGTTATCTACACTCCCCAAGTTGGAATTGTTATGAGGAGATTCCTGGGGACAAGACGTATTTGTACCTTTTTGGCCCTTTTCATAAAACCTAGGATGTACCGGTGGGGGTTTGGGATATTGGCACCCCTCCTGGTACTCTTTGATATCCCTGTCAAGCTTTTTGTATTTTCTGTGTAATATCTCATCACATTTTTTGTCAATTTGTGCCCTTATATCATAGTACTTTTTCTTCTCCTGTTCAACAGTGAATAACAAGTCGTTTGTAACAAATTCATTGTACCTATCAATATCCTTCTCCAAATTGCGCATATCGCGCTCATTCTTATTAATAATAGCTTGAACTATGTTAAAGCCACACTGGTCAAATGCCTTGATGAGTTCCTGATGAAATTCGCTACCCTCTACAACATTGTTAGGGTATTTAAAAATACGAAGTCCCTTAGGGACTAATTTTTTATGTAAACATTCATGCAAATACAAATTGTCCAACTGTAAAGTCTTATACCTATGACGTGAAGTCTGTAATGCTGCTAGCTGATCAGCAAAAGTATTATTTTGCACTGTGTCAGTTCTGCTCCTTCCGTCAATATTGAAAATAGGTTTTGTCTGTATCCACTCCCGAAACGTCGATGGTTGTTCAAAGTGAACATTTGTCTCTTGTTCATTACTTTCAGGAAGGTTAGAATGTAACACTCTAGGAGTAACCCGAAAGTCAGTAGATGATGCACTAGAGTGAACTTCCATAGACTGGGTTATACCATCCTGATTGAGTTCTCTGTGTGGTAGAGGAACTGCCGTGGAGCCCGACAAAGTGTTTGGACTCATATGATTAGATTTGAATCCTTGGCTTAAAGGCAGAAGAAGTTCTATGAGTTGAGTAAGTTGGCCAGTAAGTTTCCGAATTTTGCCAACCTCCGTCCGGAACGTGATGTCCATAGTGTCCGTGGATTTGGTCTCCCACAGAGGGGTCGCCATATATAACACCAGCACGCAAAAAAGTGGCCCAACTGACTTGAACACAAACCAAAAAACTTCAAATAAGTCAGTAGAGGAAACCGCAACCACGCGAACGCTGTAGGCGAAATAAATCGCTAAATAAATTTATTAACATTCATAAAATACACTTGTAAAACATTTTCATCATGCAGTTGCTTGACTTCATCAGATAAAAAGCACTGAATGTACCAACTCTTTTTATATAATATTGATAAATTGATTAGACAATTAAACAATTAAAATTTAAAATGGTAATGTCCACCATGGGAAATTCTTTACATACAGGTACTTGTATACATTTGTATGCTTACAAAATAAATATAGTTTGTGAAATTCATGAACATTAGTATAAAATATTGAATAAAAAACGATAAATATGCTTCATTGAGACTACTGCCAGTTTAACAAGTTGTGTGTGGTAATGGCTATTCTGCATGTTTTAAAATTGACAAGACAGTGCTCTGTTTGTGGGGGAACCCCCATCTGTAGGGCCATCTGTGGACTGGTCAGTGTCTGGAACCATTTGTTTCCTGTGTTACTCACTGAACACACATATGTGAACTGTACAAGCATAGTGTAAAGATTGCCGTCAGTACATGGTGATAGTGATGAGAGTTACTGCCATCGCATCCCTGACTGGACATATGTCACATGAAACAGTGGTATGACAGTCACTGTCTGAGGTTCTCACAGTGACATGCCAATAATGGGCCACTGTTCATAGCTGCAGTCACAAGTCTTCTACACTTTGTACAGATGTCATGCAGTATATATGTATGTGTTCTCCCTCTGCAAATGTATACCATCTGTTGTGTTGGGTTGATAGTCATATCAATGCATGCTGTTATAAGTAATCCTGAATGTTGTTGACTATTACTAAGCCATACCTGTGTTAAAACTGCAACACCATAGGTTGTATGGGATTGGATGTCCTGGCAGAACCTCCTGGCCCACTTTAGCTGACCATGGCACCGGGCACCAGCACATCTGGGGCCCAGCCTTGGACCTCCACCTCTGTTGGCTCTGCACCACCTTCTGGTGGAACCGCCACTGAGGATGGGGCTTGTCCCCCATAGGAGCAGGTCCAGACAGGAACTTGTCCAGTGTTGTACAGTCCCGGGCATGGTGCATAGGGGGTTCAATAAGGGGTTTCATAGGTTGGTACTAGATTATCGGCCCTAGGGCCTATGCAAGCCTAGCCATAACAATTACCTGGATATTTCTTCCCACAATATTTACTTCTCTGGACCCCTGTCTAACAGGTCGACTGACATGATCCCTGAAGTGAATTTCCTATCTCCCATCCAATCATCAAGGTTCCTTTTGAAGAGGGCCAATGAGGCACTCTGCTTGACATGTATGGGCAGTCTCTTCCAGAGTATGGGGAGTCTCTGGGTCAGGAACCTATCCCTCCAGCATGTTTTGTTCATTGGAATGACAAGGTTTAGATCCCTGGAGTGTGTGGCTCTGAGGAATTGGGATTTCTTTAAGTGGAGCATGTCCAACAGCTCAGAGTTTGACATGGCCTTGTATGTTATGCAGATATTGCCTCTGAGTAGACGATATGCCACAGAGTATAGCTGGAGTTTTTTAGATGGTCAGCATATGGCATCTGCTTTAGGCCTGTGATTCTTTTAGTGAGGTATTTCTGTGGCCTTTCCATCTGTTGCGATGTCTTGTGAGGTACATACCAAACGGGGCATTAAACTCTATAATGGGTCTAATGAGGGATGAGTACAGTGGGACAATGACCTCGTTTTTTCTGGATGAAAATCCCTTAGTGATGAGGTGTGCCACATAGAAGGATTTCCTGACTGTTGTGGCGATGTGGTTATCGAAAGTGAGACCACTGTCCACCTGTGTCCCTAAGTCTCTCATCACACTTTCAATGTTTAGTGTCTGCCACCTATGTGGTAATTCATGGGTACATGTTTTTTCCAAAGGGTATAACTATACATTTATTGGCATTAAGCTTGAGCCCATGGCTCTGGCACCAGGCATCTGTTTCTGTAAGGCCCTTTTGTAGAATATCCACATCATTTGGGGATTCAATAATGGCTCCCAGTTTGCAGTCATCTGCAAACTTTATTAGCCGGAGTCCCTTAGTGTTGGCCTGTACTTCAGAGAAGTAGATGCCAAACAAGAGTGGTCCCAGGACTGAACTCTGAGGTACTCCACTTGTCACATGTCTGGAGCTGGATTTGGAGTTGGCTACTTTTACAGTCTGGGTTCTGTCAGTAAGCCACTTGGCAACCCATCGAGTGACGTAGGGATTTATGCCCAACTTAGTAAGTTTATCTATGATTCCAGAGTGAGGGATGGTGTCGAAGGCCTTGGCGAGGTCCAGATAGGCTGTGTGGACTGCCTTACCCTCGTCCACAGCTCTGGAGACTGATTTGAAGAAGTCAATTAGATTCAGGAGACAAGATCGGCCCTTCACAAACCCAAACTGGGTGGGGTCCAGTGTTTGAAGGTTGCCAATGTCTTTGTTTATAAGTTCCATGATAATGCGTTCCATGCCCTTGCAGATCAGGCTTGTCAGACTGATGGGACAGTAGTTCCCAGGATCCAAGGCAGATCCCCCTTGTGGAGTGGGATAACTGTAGCTGTGTGCCACTCAGTGGGCATGAAGCCTGAGGTGAGGCTATGATTAAACATGACACTTAGGTGAGGTGCCAGTTCATTTTGTAGTTCATGTAGTACACAGCCTGGGATGTCATCTGGTCCCATGGATGCTGTATTCTTAGCTTTGGATAGTGCGGTTTCTACCTGTGTGGCCATGATTACTGGAATTTGGCAATCTTTTGGTATTGAGATGGGCCCTTTAGGGGGTGAGAGAGGGGTGAAGTTGGCACTAAATCAATCTGCCGGGATATTGGCAATAGCCTTGGGATCATATTTAATGCCATTCTGTTGTAGCTCAGAGCAGATCTGAGCATTGCCATTAAGATTCTTGACATAACTATAGAATGCCTTGTGGTTGTCTTTGGAAATTTTATTTTCGTAACTAGCTTTTGAAGATTTTATGAAGGATCTCAGCTTCTTACTGAGGATGGTGAGGGAGTTTTTTGCATCCTGGGATTTTCCTCTTTTCTGCAACAGTTTCTTCCTTCTGTTGTATAGTTTGTTTATAGCAGGGGACCACCAGATTTTTTTTTTTTGAGAAGAGCATCTTTGTTCTATTTGGGATGGCACGATTCATGCATGAGTGGACGTGCTCATACAGTGCCTTAGTGTAGGATTCTGCAGTCGAACTTTCAGATCCCGTCTGCATGGGTGTCGTGAAGTTTGTCACTTCTGACTTCAGTAGCATTCAGTTGGCTTTGGAGAAGTTTTTTAAGGAGGTTTCCTTACTGGGGCGTGGGGGTGGGATGTGAATGTCAAGGGTGATTTGCAGACCTGTCCAATGAGGGGGTGACCACTGGTGTGGAGCATCTATCTCCCATGTTGGTAATGACCAGGTCTAGGATAATGGAGCCCCTGGTGGGACAATTGATTAGTAGATCCCCGGCATTAGAATTTATGAATTCCAAGAACCGTTGGGAAAAGGAGTTGGTACCGGAGTAGTTTGCCCAGTTACTGGCAGGGTAGTTGAAATCACCCAGTATTAGGGTGTTTGGTTGTATCTTAATATTTTCCAGTATGTTTAGAAAGGTGTAGTGAGAATCATGGGGCATGGTGGGGGATCTGTAGAAAGCTACAATTTAGATTGCAGTCTTACCTAGTGTTAGTTGCACCTGGAGAATTTCAGATGCATTGTGTTGGGCAACTAGCCTGGAGGTGTGAATATCCTTGGTGAATATGGACACTCCTCCACCTTTAGTGTTTCGGTCTTGGTTTTGTGGCCGAAAAGTATGGTAAGAGTTGTAGCCTGGTATTGCAGGGGTGCTCTCTGGAGCCTTGAACAAGGTCTCAGTTACTGCACAGATATCGATGTTCTCCATTTTTAGGAGTGCCTCGAGAGTGCATTTCGAGGTTTAGACTTCTAGTATTGAGTAGCATTACCTTCAGATTTTGCATGCTTGTATCTGTTACGGTGGTGGTTTTATCCTTTGAACCTTGCCTAAAAAAAGGCACTATAGGGGTGGCAAGAGCTTTAGCAAGTAACCTGAATCCAAGGGGTGACAGGTGCAGACCATCTCTGGCAAAGCATCATGGTTTGTCGATCATGTCTTCCCAGGCAGACAAATACTGGATCCGCTTTGAATGACACCAGAAGCTTAACCAATTGTTGAAGTCAATCATTTTTCCCTTATACTGTGGTATCATTCTGGGTGAAGGCAGGATGCTACTCAGGGCTAGGGTCATACCCGCTTGGGCCATATGATCCAAGAGCTCTTCCATGTCTCTTTTCATGTAGTCCAGGGAGGTATGTCTCAAGTCATTCACTCCAGCATGGACAATGACAGAGTCGTATTTGTACTTGCTGTGGAGTGACTTGAGTGCATGCGTTATGTGGCGGATCCCATCACCCGACAGGCAGCTGACTGTAATTTTCTCCTTGTTCAGCCTGGTGAGTGGGACATCAGTGTGCCTGACTATAGAGTCACCTATGACTAAAGTGCTGGGTACATTGTCTTGCCTTAGGGGCTGTTGTTGGGTGGCACACAGGTGTTGTGAGCTATGTGTCATTTTGGTTGTGACTGGCGTTTGTTTGTGTTTCAGCTTCAGAGGTCCTTGTTGTTTGGGCAGGTTAATATTAAGGGCCTCTGCATATGTGGGTTTAGTGCTGCTATGTGTGGGTGTTGATGGTGTGGGTTTTGAAGGGCTATGAGTTGCTAGAGGTGTAGTGCAGGTGTTAACCTTCTCCTGTTGGCTGTCTAGCACAATCTTGGCTGGAGAGAGCTTTGCTTCCAGTTTGGCTATGTAAGTGCATCTCTCGCAGGTTGTAGTGTTGGGTGGTAGGAGGAGAGGATTGTCTGTGTACATGAGGCAGTTGCTGCATTGCCCCAGTATGCCCAGATTCACCAGGTGGACAGGAGAAATCACCGGAAGCTGACTCTTGGACATGCCTGTTTAGGTGCTTTTTTTGTAAAGTTTAAGAGCTGTTTTCCCTTACCTTTGCAAGGTACTTTGCAATTATAGGCTGTTTAGTGCCTGCGATTAATTTCTCCTTATTGACAAGAAAAGTTCAGTGCTTGTATCAGTTTAAGGCTTCCTAGTGCTTTCCAGCAGGTTCTAGAGCAAGTGCTAGTCACAGGGGTTCAGATTTTAGTGCTACTACTGAGAAACCAGCTAGTTCTAAGGGAAAATTTGAAGAGCAGACTTTCTGACACCTGGAATAATTTAACTGTAGCCTCACAGTGCTGCTCTCGAGGCCAGATATGCCAGCTCAAGGGCAGAGTGTCACATTTAGAGGGTTAGCCTGCCCCTCCTAGACAGCCCCCAGCACAGCCACCTTTGTGGCTGTTTTGGTGCAGTGATGGCTGCCCATGGCTGGGGACCTCCATCCCACTGTTTCCATCTGGGGGCTCATGGGCTTGTGACTGCCAAACACCCCTCCCCGTCCAAGGTGTATCACCCCACATGTCATATACTGACCCTGTATGTTGTCTGTCATCCTACCCAACCTATCCTCCATGAGCATACCTACTCTCCTTCCCCCACATCCCACTCTCACCCTATGGAAACAAAAGGCCAATCTGTTCCTAGAACATTTGCCCCATACATAGCTGTCCATTTCACACACGTGTCCACTTGACACATGTAACCTTTTTAATTTGCATCACAACATACTCCAGTTGTTCTCAGCCCTGTCTCTCAGGCACATGATCCTGGTATGCACATGACTCCTAAAGGTTCCAGGTACACGTGATGCAGACAACCCCACTGTACACACGACACTATAGGTCCCTCTATGGTTACCGCATTTACCTTTTTCATGATAATGATGTCGCACACAGCACTTTGCAAGCGTACTGTTCTCACATAATAATTGGACAGGAACTGTTGTGTTAATGTAAATAAAATGCACAGAGTGATGTAGTTGGCCAACGTACAAATGTTTGCATGTATTAATGACATGTGTCTGTCTGAGGGAGTCTTGATATTACATAGGACAACACCACTACATAATACAAGTATTGCTGGTGTTTCCCTTTTCATTCCTTTTTAATGTTTTGTTGTCACATGGGATGTTATTGATATATCTATATATATGTACGTATGTATGTATCTATATCTGGACATAAACACACACACATATATCTACATGATGGAATATATTTCCTATAATGTTGAATGACTGTGCTAGATGATACGTTTGTGATAACATCTGATGTCTGTATATCTACCATGGCTTAGTGGTAAATCACATTGGCTGTGGTGTGCAGGGTCCTGGTTTTGAGCCTTGCAGAGGCCATTTATTTTGTTGCTGGGCAGAACAAGGCCATTGAATACAGAGTAATTAAAACACATTAAAGCAGTTCTGAGCAGGTGTGCATGGGTTTGCGTGGCGCTAAGCATTGCTAACCTCTGGTTACAGTTTCTTACTCTCAGCCTCTACATTGCTTCACCAGTGTGATACTCTTATACCGGCGGCCAAACAGGCTTACACCCGCTTGCTCCCGCACTTGCAAATTCACTGCATTTGGTGTTTGCATCTGACACTCACACCCTTGGGTGGGAGTGAGGATTATGATATTACCTTGTGATGCCTATTACATTGAATTACATGCCTACAGTATTGGGGAATGGCTGCCCATTAGGCAAAAGCATGCCATTCGACTGTACGGAATCCGCGGCCTGTCCAGAGTTTGATTCATATTATTGGTGTGTTCCTCTTACAGTCTGCACCTGTCTGGCTAATACATGGGAACTGACACTCTTCAATACAAACAAATAATTGGGTTTTGGAACCATCCTTCAGCTGGGTCATGCTACTGCATACCTATTATTCCATCATCTTTTTAAGGTTGCAAGTGGAATATGTGCTTTCTGTCCCTATCAGACCTCTCAAACGATTAGGGATAAATATCAACTGAATCAGGGACAGGTCATGACAACATCAGGGACACATTTAAAATATTAATGCTATTAACCTGACACATTGACAGACTCAGAGCATATGAATTAATACACATTTTCTGAGGTAAATGATGTTTATAACTCTTAATTGTTGTCATTATTCATTACGTGTAATTCACCACCTTCCCTCCAAAAGTCACTAGTTTTAGGAGGGTTTAAGTTGGACAGAGTTAGAATTTGAGTCAAAATCAGGGACGTCCTTGGAAATCGGGGACATTTGAGAGGTATGGTCCCTATTTGTTCCCCCAATGGTTTATGTCCTGTCCAGTAGATTTGCTCTTAGGGGTTGAGAGGTATGGGAGTAAGCTATGCCCATTTCGGAATATTACTTACATCCCCGGGGTGGTCCTAATTCGAATGCACCAGCCAAAACCTGCACGCCTAGGCCCATAATTGCATACCCATAGTTCCTCCACCTTCCCCTCCTCTACAACACTCATCCTTACTGTGGGTGCAGGTGGGGTATAAACACACCACAACACACTGCCCACTCTCTGCATGTCGGGACACATGTTGTACATTGTATCGACCCATGGGTTATCAGGCTTGCACACCCTACGGGTCCATGTACGTCTACAGCCTGGTTTGATGAATCATTACAGGGACTGACTCCGATGATCAGTAATTTTTTGGTTGTCCCATAAGGGACATTGATGTCTTTGTTTCAAGATTAGACCTGGCAGGTCTCTCCGACTGGTAGTATCCTGCCGGTGGTCTGGGAAGCAGTGGTGTGTTTACTTTTATTCTGAGTCTGTATGTCTCACCGGCCTAGCTGGGGGGGGTTGATGCTACATGTTACACGTTTGTTTATTGGACCCCTCACCCCCATATGCATGGCCTGTGAACATATGTAATTCATAATTGCTGTATCATATCCTAGCTATATACATGCGCATATTTACAGTTTTATATATATATATATATATATATATACACACACATTACTATATACAGATATATCTGTATATGTATGCATACATGTATATATTTATATATTTCTGTCTATATATATATATAACAACATATGGGTCTATGGTTGTCTGCATATGTATATATCTATATGTGGGTATGTATATGTATTCTGTCTGTATGTATATATTTGTACTAAGGAGAGGGAGTGGTTTATCTCTATGTTGTTATGGGTAGATATATACACACATACCTCCTACATATATACATCTACATCTAGTTATTCCGTTCCTTGCCATATAGATTACACTTTGCTGCAGTAGGACTCATAGTGGGTGTGGCTGCTCATTGGCCGACACCTCTGCCCAATGAACACATTTGCTTACTTCCCTGGGGCTGTACATATAGGCCATCAGCCAATACCTGCACACCTAGACCCATAACTAGCTACTCATAGTTCCCCCACCCACACCTCCTCTACAGCACCCATCCTTACTCTGGGTCCTGGTCAGTTCTGAACACACCACTACACCCTGCCCACTCTCCACTTCACAGGACCCATGTCATACAATTGTCTTGACCCATGGGTCATCAGGCTTTCCCACTCTTGTATTCCAGATATGTACACACCCCAGCCAGAATGTTCGGTGTATCATCTTCTTTTGGTCTTGTCAATTTTTAGGGTATCCTGCAAGGGACGCTCCTGTCTGTGTTCCAAAATTAGATTTCACGGGTGCACTGTGTACCCCCCCAGTTGTATCCTGCCTGTGGTCTGAGGAGCAGTGGACTATTTACATTGTTTGTGGGTTTGTGTGTATGTTTCCCATGTCCGGCTGAGGGGGGTGGAAGGTCATGCTACATGTTTCAGTTTCTTGCTTGGGCCCCTCACTTCCATTGGCATAGCCTGTGAACATATGTCATTCTTGTGTGCTGTTTCCTATCATAGCTGTATATCTGTGTATATCTACACACACGCACATATATATATATATATATATATATATATATATATATATATATATATATATATATATATATATATATCTATATATATATATATATATATATATATATATATATATGTATGTATATGTTTGTAACCATATATATATATATATATATATATATATATAATGTGTGTGTGTCTGTAAAGCAATGCATACCCCGCGCAAACGCACTTACACATGCTTACTGGTGTTTACATAAGCTTAAACCTGCTTACCAGTGCCTTATTCATTATGATACTGACACTTCACTCCAGTTTACTTTTGTTATTTTGCAGATTATACAGCAGACAGATGTCAAAATATGTTCATGTACTGATTACCGATGGTAAATGGTATGTGATACAGTGGGATTTGGAACGGGAATGTCTGTTCATTAGGCGGTTGCTCTAACCAATACACTATTGCTGTGTTGCTTCATTTGCATATATACCCATATACCCATGATTCCAGGTTCCCCAAACACCCATCCCAACGCCTCCCTAACACTGCAGTCATTCATTCTCCAGTTGGATTTGCGGTGTATCCACACCACTACACATTGGCCACTCCCTACTCCTGTAGACCTATCCCATCGGTTGACTCACTACATGTATCCTTAGAACTCCCAAACTTTTAGTCCACAAACATTGGTGACATGAGCGACCAAAAGGGCACAATATTTGCAATTTTTGGGTTGTCCCACATGGGACACGCATGTCTTTATGTCAAGATTAGACTCTATACTTCATTACATCCTTACTCCCATTAACATGACAGTACAATAAATTAATAAGTATGACTATGTGATAATGCACACATTACACATGAGAGCCTAATTATGTACGTGTTCGGTGTATTTCTTTTACAAATAGACCGGTTTAGTAATTGGCGTTGCCGTAGCAGGCAGATCATAGGAGGATTCCATGTGTGAGAAAGTCCTCACATTTGATTTTTTCAGCACAGCACTGACTTCGGACATTGTACACACGTCTGCATTTTAGCAGTTTCATCCCTTCCCTCTTATGCACAACCTATTATTCTATCTACTGGCGAGGTTTGTAAGGGCACATTCATGTTATTTATGTCTGCAAATGGAATGAATGCGTTACAGAGAATGTATTTCTACATATAGATGTCTGCATGTGTGTATGCATATATATACTTATAACGAACTCTCTGACCTCCACGAAGTGGTCCAATTAGAAGCAGCCCATCCAACCCTGGAATGCCTGGATCCATAATTTCATACCCATAGTTCCTCCACCCCACCCGAGTTCAACATACATGCATACCATCCATCATCCAGTTGCTATCGCAGCCATGACACACCTCTACACATTGCCCTCTCCCAAGTATTAGGGGCCCTACACATATGTTGTCCCAACCCATGTATTCTCAGGCTCTCCCACCATTTAGTCCTTGAACATACCTGCCCTTGCTTGTGTAATGGTCAGATGGCCAAACATTCTATCAATATTTGGGTAGACCCACTAGGGACTACCCTCTGATTGTAAAGTAGACTTAGCAGATCAATAATGTTACTCCCTCTGGTAATATCCTGCCTGTGGTGTGAGTAGCAGTGCTTTGCTCACTCCTGCCCAGCTTGATATGACATATGCTGACAGCACTATATAATACTGGGGTTGCTGTTGATTCCCTTCTCATTCCTTTTGTATGATTTATTGTTACATCATTCATTCTTCATAGATATATATATATATTATATGTATGTACATACTTATATACATTTTCTATGCTGGGCACTACTTAGACCTGCGCAAGCGCACTCAGACTTGTTTACTGGTACTTATATATGTTTGCAGCTGCTTATTTGTGCTTACACCTGCTTACTAGTGCCTTATTCATTATGCCAGTGCCACTTTAATTGAATGACATTTAGTTAAACATCTCATGTGATACCCATGTCGGTTTTACAGCAAAATGACATTCATTCCACATGGAAAATATGTGCTATTGTTGGGCTCGAACCATGAATGCCTGTTCATTAGGCAGATGCTCTAAACACTACACTATTGACATTTACATTGATTCCACATGTTTTTCTCTATTTGAATGATTTTGATGTGTAAGCTACACTCAGCGGAGGTAGTGACGTGCAAAAACGTTGCTCTTTGCTTACACCTTTGATATTACAGCAATATAAATGTATAATACGGACATGGGGAATCTAATTGTGAAAGTTCTAGGGACGGGGCTCAACATTCCACTACGTGCTTGTGTGTTTACTACTTCGATTTTATTTTACTGTTCGTGGACACTCTTGTATGCTTAGCATACATTTCGGTATCCATGGACACTGAATTACTGACTTACTATTAGAGACGGGCTCTAATAGTAAGTATAGTAGGTTGTGCAACTGTCGGGGCATGTTTATGACTCCATACATCACTTATACATGCCCCCTGCACTCGCACACATTTCCTGTGCACGTCGAGGGTGAGGTTGCACACCCTCATACATATTTATATGGTGCTGCTGCACCATCTGTCCTCATTACAGATTGTGCTGCTGCACCATCTGTAATGAGGACGCTCAGCGCAAGGCTAAAACTGTCCTTGCGCTGAACTTCTTGAATCCCGGAGTATGTCTATTGTTAGATTGTGTGTTGAGCAACAATATTTTTATGTATCAAAATTGCTTTTATCGTCAGAACAGGGGGGTGGCCATGGGCATACCCTGTGCAAACTCCTATGCCAACATAGTGTTGGCATATTGGGAGGATCAAGCAATTTTTAAGGCAAACCATTCATGGAGGGGGTACCTGAGTTATTATGTCCGTTTTGTGGATGATGTCTTCCTGCTTTGGACAGGGACACAGGAACAGCTTTATGGGTTTGTCACCTACCTGGAAAATACCACTGATTTCTTGAGGTTTAGTAATTCACCCTCATATACAACTATAGATTTCTTAGATGTCCGTGTGTTAAAAAATAGAGAGCAACGGATTGAGACTGTGCTATATAGGAATGAATGTTGGAGAAACACCCTCCTAGCCTCTGACAGTATGCACCCTAGATATGCATTTAACAACATTGTTCAGGGACAGTTTTTTTGAACATCTAGGCTATGTACTAATGATGAGACATATAGAGAGAAATCTGCTGAACTGATGGTGAACCTAAAAGCAAGGGGATATAATCAGAATATAATACAGCGGGCATATAAGTAAAGAAGAGAATTTTAACAAAGCAAAACTGTTTTTCTGAAAATGTACAGGTGCATGATAGGGAGGTTCAAGCAGGCAGCCCCTTCATGCTACTTTGAATTACAGTAACAATGTGGGGGGCATATGTGACATTATTCGTCAAAACTGGAAAATCTTACAAACTGATGATAGAGTGAAAGCATTAATAACTCAGGAACCAACATTTTGTTTCAAGCATAGTAAGAATTTAAAGGATTTGTTTTGTACAGATAAAAGGGGTTTGAGAAACATGTTATGGAGGACAAGGGACATTCCCCTGTAGACACTGCAAAGCTAGCCAATATATTAGACACAACAATATATTTATTCATCCACTGTCTGGAAATAGTTATTCATTGAAACAATATGCTGATTGTTTGACTAGCAATATTATATATTTAGCTGACTGTATACAATATTCATTTTATGTTTGTAAAATGAACTGTAGATTGAAAGATAGGGTGCTACAACATATGTCAGCTATACGTACAGCTAATATACATAATGCTCTGTATCAGCATGTGAAGCAGTACCCTGGGTATGTATTTTTTTTTTTATAGTGCTGCAGGTTATTCATCCTACCAGGAGGGGAGGTGATTTGAGAAATAGAATGCTGTGAAACTAGATGGATAATCAATCTGGGTGCTGATAGAGCACCTGGCCTGACTGGTGTTATTCCTAACAAGCCTTTTTTGAAAAAGAAGAGGGCTTTTTATTGAGTTTTTGATTGGTTATTATGTATTTTAAAGGGCATTCAAAATTTTTGTATGTTGTCTGAAGAAGGGTTTTTCAAACCTGAAACCGCTAACCTACTGTATTTTATTACCTATTGTACTTTATTAAATTACTGTTTTTTTATCAGCCTGGTGGTCCGGATCGTCTGTTTTGCTGTTGGAATTTGCTGTGAAGCTGGACCTTAAGGGCAAAGTCTACAATTGTGTTTTTTAGGGTAAGGAAAGAGACCAAAGTCTTAAATCTGCGAATATCGGAATCAAACACAACATTGCTCACAAAGTATCTTGAAATAGAAAAGCTTCACTTCAAAATGCATCTAGAATAACTGTCAGATTTCAGACCAGGCTTTTTTTTCTTTTTCCCATTAAAAAAAAATGGTTAACTGAACATGAAGTAAAGCCAGCATTATTAGAGGAAACAACGCATCATGAATCCTCATAGACAAGACCACTCTACATAACAAACATAATACCACTCCTACAGTCAAACAAAGCAAAAAAAAAAAAACACATTCTCCTTGAACATTACAAAAGCTTAAAGCACTATGAAGGAATGTCCATTACAGAACTAGTCACCAACAAAAAGTTGCTGTGTACTCACCATCATGTTCCATCTAAAATGGCCATCTTCATTTTCATTTCTACAACTAGTTCAGGTAAAAAACTCTTGAGCTTCAACCCTACTCACAGTGCATCTCTCCCAGTTACTGCAGATATCATTTTTCACTTTTGTGGACAGATGCGTTTGCCTTCACTCTCGAGCTAAGTCAATTTATTTACTGTTACTTATTTTTCCACTAAGTATAGTTTGCTTCTTCTGTTTTTCACTTATCTTTTTTACTTGTGTAAATTATTACCATTACTGGTAGTTTCTCTCCCTTTCCATATACTTTGTGTACTTCTTTCCACCATTGTTGGTAGATTTGATACACTTCAATGTATTTTTCTCCTCTTTCTCAGTAGCTGAAAAAAGTGAGACTGACATTTCATTGGCTTTCTCCTCCTCTCCATCCTCTGGGAAGGCCAAGAAAAGAAATATGCCTATGCCATCTTTTCCAGTGGTGACTGTTAAAAAAGTGAAATCATCTGTGCCGAAAAGTTCCTCGGCCCTGACAAATATTGATACTATGGAGTTTTCTCCGACACCTTCCATTGCATCCAAATCTTTGATGCTGAAGGCTTTGGCACAGATTCAAATTGATGGTTTGGTTCCACAGACCCAGGCTCCAAGCACCGTTTTGGTGCTGACTGGTTTGATGCTTAGTATTTCTACTTGACACTAGGTGTCAATATTCCCCATCTATCAATCCATTTGCTGGGGAATTACCAGAGGTCTTTTTACATAGACCCAAGTCTCCTTCTGTGTTCTCCATCTGTTCCACCAGAAGCCTCACAGAGACCGACATGGAGAGACTGGTGGAGAAAATTGTATGGGTGACAGGAATTTCAGGTACTCCTTCAGCTCCAACCTATACAGCTGCTGAACACTCTTTCACTCAGTTGACTACTCTTCCTCTAACCTCCACTGAGGCCTTGCAGATTTCAGCTTTGAGTTGTCCAGCATCAGCTGCATCAGTTCTGACAGTCCCTGTTACTTTGGCACCAATTCAAGCTCTGAGTTTTTCAGTTTTGTTGGATCCAGAGACCTCTTAAGGACTGTCTCATCAGAGCGGGAAGTGGCCACAGTTTTAAGGCAGTCTATCTCAGTTCTGGGCTCCCTGCCCTCTTTGGGAGGGTCAGCCTTCAAGGCCATGGAGAGGGCCTTGGCTGCCTCAGCCACTCAGTTGACCTCTTCTACATCGAAGCATGTTCCTTTCTCTAGTTCAGTTCTTCATCCAGCTCCTCTACTGGGACAGCGAGTGCTAAAATCTCAGGATATGCAGATTCAGATTCTGTCTTCTTCAGCTAGCTCTCCAGACCAGCCCACTAACGAGGTCCCTCTGAAGAAAAAGTGCAAGAGGAAGCACTTAGATTCCCTGCAAGAATCCATCACAGAAGATACTGATTTTGACGATGAGAACAGGTCCCCCAGATCACCTCCTGATGTCTCCTTTGGAGACATCCTGGAAATTTTGAAAGAGAGAGGTGATTGGAAGTTCCCAAACCCTAACTCTGAAGAATCAGTACACCTGCAGGCTTTTCGCACTCATCCGTCTACCTCTTGAGTGACTCCACCCACTGGTGAATTATCCAGTTCATTGCTCAACAGGCATGGAAGGCACCTGACTCCATTGAGCCTATTCCCAGGAGACCAGATAAACTTTTATCCTCTCCAGAAGATAAACAATTTTGGGCAAAGGTTTTAGCAGTAGATGCCATGGTCATAGCGGCGGCCAAGAAAAAGGAACTAGCTGAGGAATGTTCCTCTATCCATCCACCCAACAGAGAGTCCCAGGTGAACGGTAGGTTTGGCAAGCAGATTTATGCTTCATTGACCTTTGCATTATGGTCTTTGAATTTTTTTGCACATTTCACAAGGGATCTGATGAAGGAGCACTCGGATACCCTGGCAGGAACCATATCTGATGAGATGCAAGACAAAGATGCCTTTCAGTTAGCTACCATGAAGTCTGTGTCTAATTCATCCATGAGGCACACTGCACATGCAGCCAAAGGGAGTACCAGAGCAGCGGTTTCAATTGTAGCTATAAGGAGACATGCTTGGATACAACTTTTGTGACTTTATGGAGCCATTTAAGTCTTCATTCATTAATGCACCCTTTGACAGATCATCCAAAGGTTAGAGAAGCATTATCCAGGTGTGAGAAAGATGGAAAGACCCTTTCTGCTGTGAGCATACATTTTTATATTCCTCAAAGACCTTTTTCCAGGAATTAGAGAGTGGGTAGAAAAAATGTGGTTCAAAAAATCCAAAGGGCCTTTTCAAGACACAAGTGGTGAAAGTCCCCCAAGGGCAGAGGAGGAAGCTTTAATGGAAGATACCACCTATTTTGCAGAGATAGTCCTGAACGGAGGCCTAATTGCCTTCCTGTGGAGGCAGTTGGGGGACACTTATCCCTACACCTAAATGCCTAGATAGAAATCACATCAGATGCCTGGGTGCAAAGGATTATATGCAGAGGCCATGTCATACCATTTTCTCTTCCCCATCCCTTTACCAGAAGAATCCACAATGTTCCACCCCATCAGAGGGAACCAGCAGTCTTAGAAATCCAAAGACTGCTAGAAAAAAAGAGTTATCCAGGAAGTCCCACCAGACCAGATAGACTCCCGAACTTACTCATGATGCTTTTTAGTGTCAAAAAAGACAGGAGACTGTAGACCAATTTTGGATCTCAGTTTATTGAGCAAATCCATTCAAAAACACAATTCCAGATGGTCACAGTACAGTCCACACTTCTCTTTCTGAAGAAGGACAACTGGATGTGCTCAGCAGACCTTCAGGATGCATATTACCACATAACAATGGACAAACTCTCCAGGAGGTTCCTCCACTTCAGGCTGGGAGCCAGTCATATCAGGTCAGAGTTCTGCCCTGTGGTCTCACCACAGCCCCCAGGGTGTTCAAATGAATGGCAGTAGTTGCAGCTCACTTGAGACTGCAAGGATTTTAGGTGTTTCCATATATAGACAACTGGCTCATTACCACTCTGACCAGGCACCCATAGCGAGAGATTATGTCCTACAAACTTGTTCCAATCTAGGCATTACAGTGAATTACAAAAAAATCTCAAGTGACTCCAACTCAGAGCTTAGAGTTCATAGGAGCAAAACTAAATACAAGTATGTTTTTAGCCTCCCTTCCACCAGTGAGACTACAAAAAATCAGGGAACAAGTTTGAAAGATGCAGCACAAACAAAAGGTACTGACCTGTTTAGTTTTTCAAGCCCTAGGTGCAGAGTGCAGACTCACCAACCTGGAGGGGCCTGGTGTCCCTGGTGCCCAGCCTCCAACATAGCCACCTTTGCAGCACTGAAGGGGCACTGCAGACTGATCATGGGTCGGAAGCTCAGTCATACCGCTGCCATCTGGGGGCACATGTATCTCTGGTTCCATAACACCCTCCCTGTCCAAGGTGATTACCCTGTAATGTGTTACATCACTCTTGTATGCTGTATTGTCTGTCTATAACTGTAATCTCTCCTACCCAACCTACCTCCCCACATGTACCTATATATCTTCCCCAATATTCCACTCTCTCCTTTAAAAAAAAAAATGGGCACCTGTCCCACAAAAAAAAAAAATCACCGCATACATAGCTCTCCATGTTGCACACGTGTCCACTGGACACAACTAATTTGTTCCAATTGGCTTCACAACAGATTTATGTTGTCCTCACCTCTGTCTCTGGGGTTTGAGGGTCCAAATTCATGTACAAAAATCTGTAAAAATGCACAGCTGTTGCTGTACAAGAAATGGAGAGCTATGGTCCTTTCCTACACCCGTCCTGCACATCCCTACCTGCCCTTTCAGTATGTTTTTCTCCCTGCTTGCCCCCATTTCACCACTTCCCCATCACCCCTTTTTTTCTTTTCTTTTTTTAATTTTAGTGCAGGTTTAAGTGGAGCTAAATGGTCCAGCACACTGCACCATGCCACGCCAAGCAAGCCCATTTAAAACTGCTTAACATTGCCTTAATCACCTTATGAGTTTTTGACAGTGTTAGGCACATCTGCAAAATAATTACCCCTGCCAAGTCTCGAACTCGGGCCATTGTCAACTACAGCATAGTGCATTATGCCCACTAGGCCACTCATCTCTGAACTAAAACAGGTGTTTACATAAACATATGCTGATTGCAAATGACACACTGTATGTACATATAATGGAAAAAATTGGAAGTGTACTTGGGACTGTGATGCAGACACTAAACCAATACACAGCCAAATGAATAATGATGGATGTACGTGAGGCCTGGGATAGCAGGTATAGCTGTCAACTGCAAAGACTGTTGCAGAATGTCCGCAGTTATGCCACCTAGTTTTGGCATGGTTTTCACAAAACCTTTATTGTGTGCTAAAGTACTGGCAAGTCATTACAGATAGAGGTTACAAAATCATGATAGACATTTGAGTGTCACACATCATACCCATCCAAGAACACATGCTAATGCAAATCCTGTGTAACAGACTGTATACATGCACATATATCTTGCAAATACAAATGCTGCAGTACTGATTCAGTAGCTCAGTCTGTTAAATTGCCTGCATGCAGTACATTTTGCCACCCACAGTCCTGGGTTCAAATCCAGTGTGTTACACTTCAACTACATTCTTGTGAATACAGCAAATAATGACTGAGTCATATAATTTTAACCAAAACAGGTTTCTACTACTGAATGAACTGCTACCCATGTTAGCACATCAAAGGCCTGTAGGTACAGACACACTGCACGTATTTGTATAGGCTACCTATATGTCGCCTACTACTCTCCGATTGGCACTGTTACATAACCGATGTACCTTAAGCACATGCCTCAACTGGACTGTCATGGGTACCATCACCCTGGCTCTGCTGTAATGACAGAGCTGACACTTCCCCCTCAGTGACAGATACAGCTTGCTGTCCTCCAATGTGTTCACACTCCCCAGTATGAGTCTTGGGCAAATTGCAGCAGCTACAGACTGCAACATATGCAACAGTATGTTCAGCTACCTGCTACAGACCTACCATATCTCACAGCCCCCTAGAACAAAGGATCCACACAACACCCATACATAAAGGGGTGGGGGGCAAAGGTCAAGCGACAGGGACATGTGTCACAGTTTGCCCCTACAAACATACAGAGCTGCTACTTCAGCAGTCTGACACGTCTCATCCCCCTTACTGACCTCAACCCATATTGTTTAACATTGAATAGCCAGATAATCAGAAAGTCATTTGACAATGGTCAAACATAGCATGCAAAATTGAACATGCCACATACATTTCAACAGTGGATACTATTTGTACCTACCCTCTGTGATGCTGTAGTCTTTCAGTAATGTCCATCTCAAAGACTAGGAAAGGAGCCAAGGCCTACATGAAGGCCTTAAGTACTGCACTGTTGTGCCATGACATTGGCTAATGAAAGTACAACCCAGCTGTTCTGGATTGCAATTAGCAAGGCTGAGCCATGTATTGATGCGTAGGCAATTACCTATTAATGACCATTACCTACAAAAGGCAAGCAACTGCCTATGGAAAATAAGTCAGTAATTTGCTTTACCAAGACAGACTGCAATTTAGGAAGCATTTTTCTTGTGTATTTGTTCATAAAATGATTATAGCACTCTACCAGGTATGTAATACAAGTACCCATATAATGGGACACAGATGGGAGGATGCAGTCTTGGGGAATAGGTATTACAGCAGTAGGCCTGTAGTACAATGCTGGAAATAACATGGTGATACTCTGCTGTTCAACAGCTACAGGCATACCTCTCATCTGTGGCTGCTGTGACTTAAACCACTGCAGTAGCTGTCTCACTTCCTCCTACAATGGTTGGCTCCTGTATGAATGCTACTGGATTATGTGTTAGACATACTGACAGTACATAAGGGTAGACACAGCTGTCATATCACATGATGTACTGCCATTCAGCTCCTCACAGTCCGTGAATGTCACACAGGTATAGTTCAGACATTGTAAAGGTGTTCCTAACTGTCCCTGATGTATTCTGGTTAGGTCACTGTTTTGTCAATATTCATATTTCATCACTTGAGAGCTATGGCTACCGTACCTGACAACCCCCACAGCAGGAATTCAGGTCACAACCATTATTACTGGGGGGACACAGGCCAAACCTCAGTGACAGAGTGTGTATATTGGTCATACAAAGTAAGAGTATGAGTATGTTAACAGATTTTACTGTAGCATAACTGCTTTCTGAGGGTTCTGGCATGTGACAGCCAGATTCTCTACATCCTGAGAACAACCATCAATTATTTTCCAACTGTTTGCCAGACATCCACATGTTTGTGGTAAAAGGACCACATACATCAGGCAGGCACATGTACACATTCTGCAAACATCTGTGTACTGGAGAAGTAGGACACCTGCAAGGAAGATGACCTACAGCATGTTTGCATTGCTGTCTGTCATTATGGCACACAGATGTTGCTGGACTGTCCCCATATATTTGTAATAACACACATCTATTTTTCTAACAGTGGCTGTATGACACAGTACTGGGACATTGCACATAGGGGACAGACCACAGTAAACAACATTGATGGGTGTGGAGACATATAGCACACTTCATCACAGCACACAGGGACATAACCAGTATTGCTATTATGTTGCTGATAGCCACATACATAGTGTGTTGATAGACGGTGGGGTATGACATGGAAAGTAGTAGTGGATGGTGCAGGCTAATTTGGATGTGCAGGGTCTGTACATATTGGATAGCAACCTATGTGGTCCTGTGGTGTGTTCCCCTCTTCTTGCCTTCATAGGAGGTTACTAAGCTATTGGCCCTGAGGCACTTATAAGCCTAGCCAAGAGTTTAGCCCATGTTTAGACAAATCAGCACCTGATGCCCCTGTCCAGTAGGGGACACGGGTGGAATCCCAGGGATATATTTTCTGTTTCCCATCCAGTTATTCAGATTGCACTTAAAAAGGGGTTAACTACCTAACAGAAGTGGGATTTAAACCCACGCCTCAATGCAGAGACCAGACTTCCCATGATCCATGGAAGGAGAGTAATCCTTGAGTCTGGTGCCTTATACCACTCAGGTATCCTAACATGCACTTTCAGAAAGGATGTATAGATGGAGGCACCCGACATTTTCAGCTGCTGAAAATAATGTTGTCCTGGATGGCCTCAGACTGCATCACAATATTCTGCTGTCCAGGAGTTTCTAGCATCATGAACAATGTGCGGCACTGTGGTCTGACCTCTTCACAGCAGTAAACCAAGTATGGCAACATGACAGAAGCTATGAGCAGGTCTGACACCAAGCAAAAGATATGGTAAATGCTGCATGGCAAAGGGCCGCCACTGTGGCCAGGGACTGTGCTGCCACTGGTGGAGGGCCTGCAGCAGAACAACCATTGTCAGACACAGAGGAATTCCTGGCAAATGTGGGATCAACTACCATCTCCCAAGCATCCATCACCCCATACATTGTGGAGGTGGGTGCCACAGCATCCACAGCAGAGGAGCGTCCAGGTAAGCCTCCTGTGTTCATCACTGAAATACTGTATCAGTCACTGTGGCAGGCTTTGCTTACCAGTACACATGTCAGGTCTATCTGCATTGGTGGAGTTTGTTTTTAACACACAGTTGTGCCCATATATTCAGAATGTAAGCAATGTAGGCAGTATTGCATTACCTACTGTATATGTTGATAGCCGCACATATTACCCTGTAACGATGCCACATTTGGTATTCCTGACAGTACTTCTCCCTCACATTTCCATAGGTATGTCAGGTGTGGTCAGAGTCCAAGGTCCTGTACCCAGTGAGAATGATGCTGTTTTTGTATGGATCATATATATACCCTAAGAATGTTAAGGACTGCCATTTTACTATAGACACAACTGATATGCTTAGCCAGAATACAATGCTTGTATGTTCTGTTTCAGAGGGACTAACTGAAGTGCAATGAATAGGTAATCAGAGTAGTATATTTGCAGGGGCAGTAACATATTTGCACTTATTTTTGTGAAGGTCTGTGAAGTCTGCTATACAGGAGGTAACAGTATGCTCAAGATGGGTGAAGTGTGTTTTAGGTATAGGTCTTTCACATACACTGACATATTGCTTATCTCACAGGTGTATAGTAGTAGCAACATTAACTGGATGTAGCTGCAGTGCATATTATAAACGTCCAGTGTTGTCTTTGTATGATGTAGCCTGCGTGTATGTTGTGCATGGGGTCAGAAATAAGATGTGTTATGTGTAATGCAGTTGTGGCTCCTCACCTGCATGTGTGTGCGTGGTTCATCATACATAATAGTGCAGGTAGTAATGTACTTACTTTGTCTTCCTCCTCACAGGTGATTGTGAGGGTTGGGGTGCGTCTCCCTCACAACCTGATGTCAGTGTCTCATCAGACTCTGATGATGATGGTGGCCATAGTGCGGTACAGGTGGGGTTGTCAGGGGCTGAATCTATCCCCCATGAGTTGACATCCCACTTCCTCCCCTATTGTTCCTGCACACAGTCAGTATTCACACACATACCCAGTTCCCTGCGGCTACAGATACTGGATAGTCAGCGTGTGGTGAGATCGAACAGGAGAGTGTGGCATCAATGGCAGCAGTGAATGTAGACACTAGCCATAGCTAGAGACTTCCCACACAGGCAGATTGACAGGGGGTGCTTGAAGGAGAACTGCTGCCCATCCACCACATCACAGGTGTCACATCATGGAGGCACAGGAATATTCCGAATGCAACACCAGATGGATGCTCAGTATCATGGCTGCATCATTGCCTGACATCCGTGGCTCCCTCCACCACCACATCAGTGACGCCATGCATCATTTCACTGATGTAGTGGGCAGACAATGGGATGAGACATTGTCAGTCCTTGATTGTACATTGTCTGTGCTGGAACAAGTGGTGGGAGTAGGGCATTGGACATGTGGACGTAGGTCAGCAACATCAGCTGAGAGTCCACGTGGCTGTGCACACACACTGTAGAGGTAGTACCTCCAGCACTACAGAAGGGATGGAGCTGTCCAAAGCACGATGTGGCAGGCTATTGGCACATGGTCCTGGGTGGTCCAGTGAGGGACACAGGCCCAGAAGACACCAATCACTGTCATTGACTAGTACCGCATCTGACCCTGGGCATGGTGGTGCCAGTGCCACTTCTGGCAGAGCCAGTTCCTGTGTTCATGGCCAGAGACGGTGAACTGTCCACTCTGCCATGTACGGTCCACAGCTGTCCAACATACTCACATGTAGGGTTAACAACTGGCTTGAACATGTACATGCACACACTCACACATCACTGCTACATGCAGGTCACCAACACACATTGCACCTCACCATGGCCCAGCTCACCAGCACCCCTTCCTGACTCACACACAATTCAACTGTTTTGCACAGCCTATGCCTCTGGCACCCTCACACCACACTCTGTGCATGTGATGATAGCTGTGCCACATCCCTGCCATCCATACCATCGATGCAGGGACATGCAAATATGTGTCTGATGCACAGGGTAACTATATTACATTACATGACATTTTTCAGTGCGGTGTTATTATGCCATGACAGCTGCTGCTGTATGCTGGTAAGTGTCATGAGTGCACATCAAAGTGTTTGTAATTTTGTTGCATGATGTTAGACTGGCAGTAGTGTTTCAGACTGACGGGTGTCTCTCAGAACCGTGTATGTTTCTGTTCCAGGGGTCTGAGTGGCTATGCTGTGGAGACATGGCAGCAATACAGTGGCTCAGGATGGCATTAACAAGTTACAGCTGTATATGTGCATGATTACCTACATGTGTATGTGCAGACCAGTGTGTCAGGGACAATGGGGGTGGACAGCGTAATCCTGCATGCATACCCCATGACAAGG
Source organism: Protopterus annectens (assembly GCF_019279795.1). Classification (NCBI taxonomy): domain Eukaryota; kingdom Metazoa; phylum Chordata; order Ceratodontiformes; family Protopteridae; genus Protopterus; species Protopterus annectens. Next base: position 298,644,913 of record NC_056746.1, on the reverse strand, counting down.
CATGCTACCCTTGTTACGTGTCACCTGGGTGTTCTGTACCTACAAATGTAGGTGGTGGAGGATAGCATTTATGTCTAGGTAGATGTGGGCTATTTAGGGCAGGCAGCTACTCACAGGACCTTAAAATGTATAACCACTGTACACAGGTGAGACAGGCACACTGCTGCAAGGGGATATATTTACACACACACCCTCACAGAGTTGCTCATATTGAGATAAACCCCCCTACCTAGTAATATAAACAAATTATAGCATTAATTACTTATTGCATGCACTACCGAGCTTATCTGTTTTGAGAGTGTCTGCCAGTGCTGTTAAGGTGGATGACATCAGCAGCTGTTGACAGGGAGGCCAATGTTGTGGAGTACGCTAGCCACAGAGCCATAAAATGATTGACCATTGCACAGACATAGGCCTGATGGGTATGTCTGTACTGCTGTTTGGGAAATATCTACATACACACGTATACACAAGGTGGCTGATGTGAGATTAGAACCCCTACCGACCTACTATTACACACTACAGCTCACAGTACTAGTTGCACACACCACCATTTTCATTTTGTGTACATGTGGCTGCAGCCACAGTACTTGTGAGCTACACAAAGTGGCCTTGTGTTACACAGCTTATGTTTTATTTTTATTTATTTTTTTATTTTACATTTGTTGACTGGGCTAGTCCAGCTGGATATATGTCCATTTTCAGTAGAGGACCAGGGAGAAAAGCTCCACAAAACACAGTATTATTTATAGTACATGATATATTACAGATTTTTGCAATACTTTACATTTCTGCTTACAGAATCATAGTACATATATGTGGATAGTCATACGAACATATCTCTAATAACATTAGATTAATATATAAAAGGACACTCTCCTTGTAGTTAACAGAAAAGTAACTAGCTTATACAGGTATAGTGTTTAGTACACAGAAATAAGTGAGGTAGTTAGTCAGGGTTAGCATAAAGGCATGACCAATGTGATTTAAGGCATGGTTTCAGTTTGCTTTTAAATAGTGTTATTAAGGAAAGGGAGGTTAGGTCACTGGAGAGTGAGTTCCAGGTTTTACCCACGGTATTAGAGAACAGAGAGTCATCAGCCATATTGTGAGTTTTACCTATTTGTACAAGTAGTTTATTTGATAGGGGGTGATGAGCTTTGTAAGTATTGGTGTATTAGTAGGTTGGTACAGGATCTTGTGGGCAACTGTTAACTGGTTAAATAGTAGTAGATTTGGCAACTCTAGCCATCCTAGTTGTTCAAGATTGTAACAATAATGGGTTCTGAAAGCAGACCCAGTTGCAAATCTGGCAATATTATTTTAGGAGACAGCCAGCTTGTTCAGGTTGTTTTTATACAGTTTAGTATATATAGGGAAGGTATATAGAAGGGTAGAGATTAAGTGGGTGCGGGCAATAGTAGCCCTGGCTAGTGGAGTCAGAAAGGGTTTGATCCTATAGAGGGATCCTAATTTTTTGTTGACTATTTTTATAGTAATGTTAATATGGGAATCAAAATTAAGGTTATCAATTAGTACCCCAATAAGTTTTGTAGTAGGATCAGGAGATATGATGGTACCATTGCATGATGTAACAGTAAAGTTAAATGGGGAGGCCCTATGGGTGGGAGTAAATAGTAACAGTTTTGTTTTTTTTGGGTTCAAGATGAGGCATTGGTGTAGAAGCCATTTCTCAACTGTATTAAACACATTTTGGGTTAGGGTCTGTAGGTCTGATGGAGAAGTGGTTGAGCATATTAACGTGGAATCATCTGCATATTGGATACAGGTAGCTTTAGGTATTGCGGAATGTAGGTCATTTATAAAAATGGAAAATAGGAGAGGGCCTAATATGGAGCCTTGAGGGGCACCAAGGGCAATTGGGAGGTGGGTAGATAAGTTGTTCTCCCATAGTACAGCCTGCTGTCTATTGTTTAAGTAGGATTGGAACCCTTGTATGGCCAGTCCATCTAGTGACAGGTTTTTCACTATGTTTATGAGTAACTGGTGATTAACCATATCGAAGGCTTTTGAGAGATCAATAAAGAGGGCTGAGGATAGAGTGTCATTATTGTGAGTTTTGTTAATACAGTCAGTGAAGGATAAGAGGGCAGAGGTAGTGTTATGAAATGGCCTAAACCGTGTTGGCAATTAGCTAGTAAGTTGTTTTCTATTAGGTAGTTTAACAGTTGTTTGTGAATGCATTTCTCCATGATTTTTGCCAGTGGAGATAGTATAGCTATAGGTCTATAGTTTGATAATTCGTTGGAGCTACCATCTTTATGCAGGAGGATATGTGAAATTTTCCAGATTGATGGGATAGTTCCTACAGTAATAGTTCTATTAATCAGGATGGAAATGAGGCAAGCTATGGCTTTTGCAGCTTTTTGCAGGTATTATGCAGGTAGTATATCAGCAGAGAGGGTGGCTGGTTTAAGTTTTTGAATAAGGGTACAGACAAGGGATGTAGGAAGAGACTGAAAGAGAAATGATGGGGGTGAGTTAGAGATAGAGGTAGTCAGAGATGAGGTGTCAGAGGATAGTTGATTGGCAAGAGACTGAATGGTCTCTGTGAAGAAAGTGTTAAAGTTATTGGCTATTTGCTTGGGACTATCGTGATCACAGCCTAATGGGGTGGGTGTGATGGAACGACCTGGGTATAAGAGTTTATTAATGCCTGACCAGAATTTTTGTAGTTTGTTTTGGTGGGTTTCTTGGCGTTGAAAGTAAACATTTCTTTTATCCAACAGTATGGCTTTTTTCTATCATTTCTTAGCTGTCTAAATGTTAATTGATCTTTAGGGCTTTTAGTAGTACACCAATTGGCCCAGACTTTATTTCTAAGGAGAACTTTTTGTTTGGTTACTTTTGAGAGCCATGGAGCATGTTTAATCCTAGTTCTAATTGTACGTGTTGGCGCATGGTAGTCTAAAATAGCTAAGAATTTAGTATTAAAGTATTTTACTGCTTCCTCTGGAGGTAGGTGTTTCAGGGGGAGACCAATCACATGCCTTAAGTTCATTTTGAAAGATGTCAGGGTTAAATTTTGTGTTGGTCCTTATTATCCTATAGGTGGTTGGGCTTGTTATGTCACTCTTATATCTGATTATGAAGGTGAGTGAATGGTCACTTATATCTTCGGGGAGGATAGATGCCAAACAAGAGCGATCCCAGGACTGAACCCTGAGGTACTCCACTTGTCTGGATTTGGACTTAGAGTCAGCTACTTTTACAGTGTGGGTTCTGTCAGTAAGCCAGTTGGCAACCCATCGAGTGATGTAGGTATTAATGCCCAGCTTAGTAAGTTTATCTATGATTCCAGAGTGGGTTCCTCTCCAGAACCAAACTGTACCTGCCCATTGGAAAACTCTTATCTGTTTATCAGATCTGAAGCTCCATGATCCAATATGAAAACCACAGAAAGAAGACACCACAAGGTCTCGAACTACCGGATCCTAGGACAGAATACCCATTGGATCCAAAGAAGAGCTGGGATCTCTGTAGCTGCTGTTGGAACCAATACCATGAGAAGGAATTCAGACTCGAAGAAAACTGTCCCAAGGTCAGAAGCAGATGAACTTGAATGTCAGGATCTGCCTGGAGGGAATAGAGAAATGTGATCACACATCTGAAGCAATGAAACTAGTCAGAGAACATCTTACAACTCCATCAGATGGGAAGAGGGAGAGATTGCAACACACTCCAGATCTGATATATCCACAAGTGGATCTGAAGAGGGTTGTAAGCGGATCAGCCTCTTAGAGCAATAACTCTGGAAATAGGGACACCTTTTAAATATTGCTCTTGTAAATTTAGAAAATTGATAGAGTAATAGGGTCGGTTTTAACAAATATTTTCTGTAGGATTCGAATTCTGAAACTCAAAAGTATGTCATAATAAAGTGACTCTACATCTCAGACCATCAGAGTGATTTGCAGACAGCCAAAATTACAGGCGCTTAGCAAACATTTGGGTAGCAGACAAGGAAGGTCCGCAGAGTGTCAGATCACCACCGTCCTTGGATCCAACAGCTGCAAAACAAGATTCCAATATACTTTTAGATCATCTATTTCCCTTTCTGTCTGTCTCTCTGGCAATAGGCTAAAACCTCTTGACCTTTTGAAGGGTCTAGTCAGTGTCTGGGAGATCAAAACCCCAATAACACTGCATGTGCCAAAGCACTTTTTTTTTTTTTTTTTAAATATCTTGTTTGCTTGTGTGTGGAAGAGTGTGGAGGTTTTCTACCACAGAAGAAAAGCTGTAGTGAATAGGCTCCCTAACAAGGAGTAGTGAGGTGAGGAAAAGAGGGAGTATCAAAAGAAAAAGGGGAAGTTAAGGCCACATTTCTCAAATGGGATAAGCCACAAGGGAAAAAGTTAAGTTACGAACAATCGGAATGCAGAATTAGAAAGGGAAGAAACAGCTTTCTGAAATGAACATATTAAGATATAACAGCTACAAGGGAGGGAACGAGATAAGATTAAATTTATAAAAGAAATAAATAAGAAAGAAGCATTTATCTCCCACTGCAAAGTGCGAGATCCGAAGACAGACACGTCTAGATACTACAGCAGCAAATGAGATTTGAGGGATGTTAGAGGGTGGTGCATTATGAGTAGAGAAGGAGCTTGAGTGTTTGTTAGAGACCACAAGCTAGTTTAATGGCTGAGTCAGACACAAGGATCAAATCCAGACCCATTCGTTGAGGATGAATGAAAATTGACATCAGATCGGTATTTATTCTCTGATCTAACAGTCAATCTAAAATGTATGTCTTTCCCCTAAGTAAAAGAAAGAAAGCCAGCTTGTTAGCTGCCTGGTCTTCCAAAGATGGAGCATCATGAAACATTTCTATCCAAATATAAACATAACCTTCTCTCTAGGCACGACAGTTGCAGTAAATGTAAACAGTAGCATAAACTATTAAGAACAAACTTGCTCAGCACAGTTCTTTAAAGCTATACTTTATTAATAAAACTGAAGTGGTCAAAATGTATATACTGCCCAAAGTGATCTATGTAATTAGTCATCTCTCCCATGATGTCCACTCAAAGCTTATCAAGCTATGTAATTCAGCTATCAGTAATTTCCCGTAGAATGGTAGACCTTCAAGAGTTAGTAGGCAACTAATGATTTCAAGAAGCAATGGGAGCTATGGGCTCTCCAATCTGCTCACCTATGGGACAGCGGTTGTTAGATGGGGATATGTCAGAGCTATATTTGCTGTTCCCCCATTATGAATGCCCACTAAAGTTAGATTACAGACACAGTGCAATGTGGTGAGCAGATGAAAGCCATCCTACAGGATATGGAACACCCTGGAGGACTTCCATCCAAACCTGTAGGTCAGGCTGCTCTTTGTTTTCATGTATAAGAAGAAACCCCAATATTGCCATAGCTAATACTCCCCTTTTTGGGGTGCATTGGGTGGATGTTGGAATCCTTTACAAATGAGATGTCTTCTGTGTGTGTCAACCTTCATCTATTCTTGACTTGTGGGTTATGGTTCTGATCATTGGATCCAATCCGGCCAATAGATAGCTCACATCAGCCAAAAAATCTCTCGAGCTGCAAGTCTACCCACAATGCCTCTCTCCAAATTACCTCAGATCGATTTGCAATCAGACAAAGAAGAGACTCTAACATATGTTAGAAACCTTGTCCAAGGCATCCCTAACCATAAGAACTCAGGATATGATGTCTCTCCACTAGTCGTCTTAAGTAGGGGATAGGTGGGAGGGATGCAAGAATAGATGATCAACAACACAGATGGAAAGTTATGGTAAGACAACTTCTTTATCATATGTTGCAATCTTCATCTATTTTTGACTTGTGGGATAGAGTCCCCAGCTACCTTAGCTCCTGGGTGGCCTTATGGAAGAACATTCCTGAGAACCACAGAACCAAAGGAAGCTCTCCCCCTGGAGACCATATCCCATTTGTAATGAGTAATAAAAGTATGTGGTTTACCCTTGTTGCAGCTGTGCAAATTTCTGACATGGAAGCTTTATAATGAAAAACAGTTGAAGTTGCCATAGATGTGGTAGGATGTGCCTTCACCGGCATTGGGAGTCTTAGCTTTTGTTTCATGTAAATGAAAGATGTGCAATCCCTTAACCGTCTGGACAGAGTAACCTTAGACACAGGTTTACCCAATGTTGCACTTGCAAAGGATACAAATAACTGTTCTGATTGTCTAAATTGCTTAGTTCTATCCAGAGAGAAACATAATTGCCTGTGCACACCCAGAAGGTGCAGGCAGTACTCGCCTTTATTAGAAAATTTTGGGAAAAAATACAGGCAAGTCTATGGAATGGTTGACATTGGTCTCTGAAATCACTTTAGGAAGAAAGGTCAGGTTTGTTCAGAGTAACACTGTGTCTTTATTGAAAACTAAATAAGCTACTTTTGGGCATAGAGCCTGTAATTCAGAGACTCGTTTCACCGAAGTGACAGGTATGAGAAGTAATGTCTTCCAAGAAAGGAAATTTAAGTCACAAGTAGCTGCAGGTTCAAAAGGAGGTTAAGTAAGTGATTGCAATACAACAGTCCCATGGTGGTAGTGGATCTTTGAAAGGAGGCTTCAAACGGATGGTGTCTTTCAGGAAAAACTTTACAAAGCCTGTGAATGATCAAAGGCTCATCCCAAATACCGTTATGGAAATTTGAAATAGCTGCTAGGATAAAGTACAGTTGTGTACACTTACCATAAATGTAGATGTTTCAGTGTATTCACTGTTGCAGTCATTACATTTGGGTAATCCTGCTGGCAGGTTGCCCTCAGCCGGCCTGAATTCCAAAGTCTTGGGTCCTGTGTCGGCCGCTGTCACCCCTTCCCTGACGTCAGGTCGTCAGGGGTATAAAAGAAGCAGCTGACGCCATTTTCTCCAGTTTTTATTGCCCCAGATGTCAGCTGCCCCTTAAAAGGGTAGCCACATTTTATATATATAAATCAATAAATGCACCACTATAACTTCTACCTTCATCTATAAGCAAATACATCACATAGGTTGTATAAATCAGAGAAGGAAAGATAAGATCCACAAAGAAAATGGGGATGGCGGGTGGGAAACCTGGACTGCAACAGTGAATACACTCGAACATCTACATTTATGGTAAGTGTACACAACTATACTATGTTCTTCGTGTTTCACTGTTGCAGTCATTACATTTGGGTAGAGTCCCAAAGCTACGATTGGGAGGCTGGAGCTAAACAGCATTAGGAGCGGCTATGAGGCCCTGCAGAACTGCAGTGGCAAAGCCTGCCCTGGATTTAGAGTATAATGGCAGATGGTAATGCTTTGTAAAGGTGTGCACTGTACTCCAAGTAGCTGCCTCTAAAATGTCCCTGGTTGGAACTCCCCTGAGAAAGGCTGCTGAAGTGGCTGCAGCTCTGGTGGAATGTGGCCTAATGCCCTTAGGCACTGGCTTGCCATGGTGTGAATAGCATAAATTAATGCAGTGGCATATCCACTTTGAGATAGTCTGCTTTGAGATAGCCTTTCCTTGTGATCCTGCAGCATATGCCACTAGTAATTGCTCTGTCTTCCTGAAAGCTTTGGTTCTGTCCAAGTAGAATCTAAGCTGTCTGTGTACGTCCAAATAATGCAGAATTCTCTCCCCCTTGTTCTGTGGATTTGGATAAAAGGTTGGCAGATGAATAGTTTGGTTAAAAGCCACACTGGACACCACTTTAGGCATATATGTTGGATTTGTTCTCAGAGAGACCCTGTCTGGATAAAAAATGATAAAAGGTACCACAGCCATGAGCGCCTGTAGCTCTGAAACTCGTCTTGCAGAAGTAATTGCTAGGAGCAGAGCTGTTTTCCAAGATAAAAACGTTATAGCAACAGTAGCAGCTGGCTCAAAAGGAGGCAGGGTGAGCTTTTCAAAGACATAGTTGAGGTCCCATGCAGGTATTGGTGATCTCCTTGGAGGCCTTAAATTTTTGGCCCCTCTGAGGTACTGTTTTAATAAAGGATGAGAAAAAATTGGTGGCTCTATATTGTAATGAGCCGAAATGGCAGAGGCATGAATTTTAATTGATGAAAAGGATAGGCCTTTGTCCAGCATCTCAGTTAAGTATTGCAAAATCTGAGTAAGATTTAGTACATTTATATCAGTTCCTTGTGCCTGGTTCCAGGCACAGAATCTCTTCCATTTTCCAGCACAAGACTTTTTTGTACAAGGCCTTCTGGCTTCCAGAATGACATCCATTACAGCTTTGCTGAGAAGTGTATTTTGTATGACTACAATATCCGCCATGCTGCCAGGTTTAATGTCTTGAGTTGGCTGTGCAGGATCTGATTGTTTTGCTGGGACAATAGACATGATAATTGAGGTAAGGTCCAAGCTGGGTAACGAGAAAAGTTCCTTAGGATTGGATACCAGTACTGGCAGGGACAGTCTGGGGCAATCAGTATCATCTTTGGTTTCTCCTGCTTGACCTTTAGGAGTACCTTGGGGAGGAGAGGCAGTGGAGGGAAGGCATATACTTATAAGTTTTTCCAGCTGAAAGATAAGGCGTCCACTTTCCATGCTTGTCTGTGATAAGTCCTTGTGCAGAATCTTTTTAGTTGGTAGTTGTGAGGGGAGGCAAAATCTATGTCCGGGCATCCCCATTTCCTTGTTATCATGCTGAAGAATTGTGGATCCAGCTGCCACTCGTGGGGATCCATGAGGTTTCTCCTTAGTTCATCTGCCAGAGTATTTTCCTTTCCTGGCAGGAATTATGCCTGCAAATGTACTTGGTAAATCAAAGCTGTCCCCCACAATGTCATGGCTAGTCTGCAAAGGGGGTAAGAATGTCTGCCCCTCTGCTTGTTTATATACCACATGACCGTGGTGTTGTCTGTCTTTATCAGTAGTTGTCCCGGATGAAGTAGGTCCTTGAAGGCTGTCAGGGCATTTTGAACAGCTAGCATCTCTTTTTGATTGATATGTAGATGCATTTGGTTTGAGGTCCATGTGCCCTGAATGCATCTTCCTGCCATGTGGGCCCCCCAGGCATAATCTGATGAATCCATTGTTAGTGTCTGCCTGGCTGGGGATGATGTGAATGGCTGTCCCTTGTTCTGGTGACAAGCCTTTGCCCACCATCGAAACTCCTGTTGCAGGCAGGGAATGAGAGTAATCATTGTTTCCAGGCTGTGGCAATGTTGAGTCCAAACACTTTTTAGGTACCATTGAAGTTTCCTCATATGCAGTCTTGCATATGGAATTAGTAGGATGCAGGATGCCATCAAGCCCAAAGCCTGCAGAATTTTTCTTGCAGATAACTGGGCCTTTGTTGCCAACATTGTGAAATAGGTAGTCAGTTGCCTTTGTTTGTCTGGCGTGAGATAAACCATCTGGGCAGTTGTATTCAAGCTTGCACCCAGGAATGTTATATCTTGAGAGGGTACTAGTTTTGATTTCTTTTCGTTGACTGTGTACCCTAGGCATGTTAGAAGTCTTTTCACAAATGCCAGATGTTGAAGAAGAATGTCCTTGTTCTCTGCTTGAATTAGACAGTCGTCCAAGTAAGGGTATATTTGTATTCCTCTTTGTCTGCAGAATGCAATTACTGGTGCCAGGCACTTTGTAAAGACCTTGGGCGCAGTAGATAAGCCAAAGGGCAGTGCAGAGAATTGGTAATGTATTGAACCAGCCTTGAATCTGAGGTGCCTTCTGCACGATTGTCTGATTGGAACATGCAGGTATGCCTCTTTTAGGTCTAAAGTCACAAGCCAAGCGTTCTTGCCCAGCAAGTTAACATTTTGAATTTTGGAATATCCAGGAATGTGTTTAGAATAGATACGTCCAGTATCGGCCTCCAAGCCTTGTCCTTTCTGGGTACCAAGAACAGTCTTGAGTAAAATCCTTGTCCCCGTTCTTGCTCTGGTACTTGCTGAATGGCCCCCATGTCCATGAGGGATGAAACTTGTTTTTGTGCCTCTGCCCATTGATTTTTTTGGCAGATCTGGCCAGCCGTTTACCTTTGGCAGAGTATGGAAATGGAATTTGTAGCCTTATGACACTATATTTAGAACCCATTTGTCCTGGGTTATAATGTGCCAATTTTGAGCAAAAAGTGCTAATTTTTCCCCCTAAGGGTGCTGCCAGAAGATAAGTGCTTGGTGCAGGCAGGGGAAAGTCATTGGGACTGCTTTCTATATGTTTGTGCTTTATCTTCTCCAGTTTTGGAGGTAGAAGCACCCCATTGTTTTGACCTATAAGAACCTTGCACCTGGGATCTGCCCCTTGGGCATCTGGATCTGCCCCTTTGAGGTCTGTGTGACACAGGAAAGGACCAGTTTTTTGTAGGCCAGTGTCTACTAAACCTAGGTGGCTGTATTTGTAAAAACTCTAACAGTTTGCATAGATTTAGCTTTGTCTTCCATTTTCTTTAACACCTCTTCTGCCTTAGCACCAAACAAAGTATCGTGCTGTAAAGGTGCATCTAGTAACTTAACTTTAACATGATCAGGCAGATTTTGTTCATTTAACCAAGCATGCCTCCTAATTACAGAACCTGTAACTGCGGCCCTGTAGGAAGCCTCCAAAGAATCAAAACCACATTGCAAGGTATGCTTTCCAGCTTGTTCAGCTGCATGCAATAAATCCTGCATTTCCTTGTTTTCAGCACATTCAGAATTTAGCATAATTTTCTGTTTAAGCAATCCCATGAGATGTTGCTGATACTTGAGCATATGAAACTGACAGTTTAAGGCCCTTATAGCAAAAGTTGCACATGTGTAAACCTTTTTTCCCCATCTATCCAGTGCCCTTGAATCTCTGTCAGAGGGGGTTGGTTTTTTTGCTGTAGAGGCCTTAACACCCTTGGGACCCTGTGAAATAGTTTCTGGGTCAGTAGCAGGGTTTTTAAAAATAAATTTGTGAGAGTCAGGAACCCTGTAATATATGTCAGGCTTAACAGGAGCTGGAGGTAAGGAGTCAAAGGTCAAACTAGACTCCGAAAACACATCATCAAAATGTCTAACACAGGGGGAATGGCTAGAGGCCTGTGCTGTGGTAGTAAAAGGAAATCCCTGAGCCTCTTTTTAGATTCTGAAAAGTCTTGGCTTTCCCAGTAAAAATGCTCCCTCATGGTATGCAAGTTTTCCCCAAAGGAATAATCCTCAGGAGGGGATGCTGAAGGTATAGATTCTTCAGCATCAAAATCCTCATAGGGGGGGGTAAAGAATATCCCTGTTCAGAAGAGGAATCATAAGAAATAGAAACCTGATCTGAAGATTCATAGTCAGTCTCTTGCCTAGACCTCTTATCAGGAGGGGGATGAGAACCCCTGATCAAAGTAATCAGGTCTTCGGCCATTTTGATCATCTGTTTTTTGGGCATAGAGGCCTGTACACGTGGCTCATGAGTTTGTTTCTTTGCTTTAGAAGCTGCTTTAGTCTTTGTCTTTGAAGCTGAAGTCGTTTTAATGTAAAGATGTTGTGGTCTGAATACACCCTCAGAAGCCGGTACTTGCTCAGCGGCTCCAGACCCATCTGAGGGATTAGGGTCCGACGCTCCCAATATTTTGAGTGTCCAGTGGCATGGCCGACTCCACATGGGAGTCGGTAGCAGCCTGCGACTTTAAAGTAGCGGGTGTCAGGGGCTGCAGAAGCGTCTCACTGAGAACCGACGACTGGCTTAGGAGAAGCTTCGTCATCGGTTTTGGGCCTCGGTTGTTTTTCTCTATCCTTTTCTTTGCGTTTTTTGTAAACTCCAGTAGTCGGATGGCTATCCGATGACATTTTAGGATAATTAAACCTGCTACCAAAATACTTTAAAGCAAAAGTATACCGACGCTTAATAGTGTGTTGGTTAAATCTAGCACAAAACTGACAATCAGAAACATTGTGATCAGGGCCTAGGCAAGGAATACAGTAAGAATGAAAATCCTTATGAGGTATTTGCTTTCCACAAGTAATACAATTATTAACTTTTTCTGACATCGGTCTGGAGCAAGAAAACAGTTTCCCCAATGGGGTACTTAGCTTTATTGAAAACTTTGGTTCTGAAACTCAAACACCAAAATTTCGGGAGTCGGCCGACTGGCACTTGCGAACTGCTTCTGCTTCGGGCACTGCGCGGCAAGAAAGACTGAAGAAAATGGCATTGGCTGCTTCTTTTATACCCTTGACAATCTGGCGTCAGGGAAGGGGTGACAGCGGCCGACGCAGGACCCAAGACTTTGGAATTCAGGCCGGCTGAGGGCAACCTGCCAGCAGGATTACCCAAATGTAATGACTGCAACAGTGAAACATGAAGAACATCATTGATTGTAGAAGCAGAAACTCCTTTACCAAAGATGGCAGCTAGAAACTCCAGAACTTTTTCTACTGGCAGTAAAAAGGGGTCCAGACCATTATCAGAAGCCCAAATAGAGAATTTCTTCTATTTACTAAGGCAGAGACTCCTGGTGGATGGCTTATGGGATGCCAACAAAATATGTTGTATGGGAGAAGTAATATCATTACGCCTGGTGACTAACGGAATTGGAGAAACCAAGCAGTCAACTTAAGAGTCTGTAGATTGGGGTGCACTAGTCCCTGTGGGTGGGGACAGAAGGTCTGGAACTGGGTCCAGACTTCATAGACAGTGAAGTAGATGAGGCCAGAGGAAGGGAAACCATATCTGTTGAGGCCAGTAAGGAGCAATGATGATCACTTTGCTTCTCAACTGAGCTGCTTTCTTGAGAAAAGGAGGGATCAGAGGGAAGGGGTGAAAGGCATAAAGAAGACTTGAGGCCAATCATGGAGAAGGGCACCTCTGTGGGACTCCCCCTAAGGGGGAATTAGGCCAAAGTAGCTTCTGCACTTGTTGTTCAGGGGTGAAGCAAACAGGTTGGAGCAGGGATGGCCCCAGTGAAGAAAGATATTCTTCACTACTCTGGAGTTTGGAGACCACTTGTGAGGCATGAGGATTCACCTGCCCAGTTTGTCCACAATCATGTTTGAACTCCCTGAGATGTGCATTGCTATCAGAAAGCGTTTGGAAGTTATGGCCCATTGCCATGTTCGGAGGGCTTTTTGACACTGTGGATAGGAGTTGGTTCCCCCCTGTTTGTTGATGTACCAGACTACGGACATGTTGTCTAACTGAACAGCTATCATCCCTTGAGGTAAGGCAGTGACACGCTTGCAACGCCAAAAACTCTGCCCTTAGCTCTAGAACATTAATATGCAGATTGGCGTTGGAGGGGGGACCAAGTGCCTTGGACTGTCTTCCCAAGATAATGACTCCCTACCCCATCTGGGAAGCATCCATGGTAATTATGGCCTTGGGCTGTGGGGGGAAAAAGGGGCGGCTTAGAAGAATGTCCTTGCACTGCATCCACCAGGTTAGGTAATTTTTGCATCTGCTGGATATGAATACCAAATGATTCATGAGGTGGGTTAGAACAGACCACTGGTTTACAAGTAACCATTAGAGAAGTCTCATGTGAAATCTTGACATTGGAACTAATGTGATCACTGCTGCCATGGAGCCCAATGTCTGTAGAATCTGCTGACCTGGTATATTGTTTGAGCAAAGGAGAGGATGAATCTGTGACTGTATTTTATGCAACCTGAGCAAAGGAAGCAATGCCAAACAAGATACAGTATTGAGGTGACCTCCGATGAATTCCATGCCCTGAGAAGGTGTTAGCTGAGATTTCACAGGATTGACCATGATGCCCAACTGTTGGGATATTTCCAGAATGAAATCCGAAGTTTGTAGTAGTAGATGCCTGTTGGGAGCAGTGAGGAGCCAGTCATCTAGGTAAGGAAACACTCACAATCCCTGCAGCCTCAAATATGCTGTGACCACTGACATGCATTTGGTGAACACCCTGGGGGGATCTGGTGAGATCAAAGGACAGCACTCAGAATTGGAAATGGCTGGCTCCTAGCAAGAAGCGGAGAAGCTTTCTTGAGCATTTGTCCACCTTTATGTGGCAATACAGGTCTTGAAAGTCAATAGAGCACACCCAATCATCCTCCTTCAAGAAGAGAAGAATTGATGGAACCATAACCATCCAGTATTTTGACTGTTGGACAAGTTTTTCAGAACACTGAGATCCAAAACTGAGCTCCAGTCCCATTTTCTTTGTCACTAAAAAGAATTTTGAGTAAAACCTAAATCCTGATTGGTCTGGTGGTACTTCTTGGATGACTTTTTTTGTAGCAGCTTTTTTTATTCCTAAAGCTGCTTGATTTCTCTGACTGGGTGGAATATCGGGGAGTCTTGCTGGGGTTCTTGGGTAAAGAGTGAAGGGGATAAAATAACCTTTGGAAATGATCCTTAGCACCCAGGCATCGATCGTTATGTGTCACCAGGTGTTCAGGTGCAAGGAAAATCTTCCCACGACTGCCTCCAGAGGTAAGCAATTGGGCCCCCTTTCAGGAGTGCTGGTAAGGTTGACCAGAGAAAGACTCTCTGGAACCATGATTCTGCAAAGCACCCTTGCCCCTGGGAAGGCACCTTCCATTGTAACTACCCCTCTGCCCCAAGGGGAGTCCAAACCATGTGTGTAAAGGCTTCTGGGACTTCTTGAACCACATTTTACCACTCCTTTGATTCCTGGAGTAGGATTGTTGAGGAGTGGAAAAACCATGCCGACAGCAGACAAAGTCATTCCATCTTTTTCACACCTGGACAGAGTTTCCTTTACTTTGGGTCCAAACAAAGATGATCTGTCAAAGGGAGCTTTGACGAAGGAAGACTTGAATGGTTCTGCAAACTTGCACAGGTGCATCCAAGCATGTCATCAAATAGCAACACCTGAACCTGATGACCTGGTCGCCCCTTCAGCTGCATGCTCTATGAGCCTCATGGATGAATTCAAAATAGACTCCAGGGTAGCTAACTGGGAGGCCACGTTTTCTTGGACCTCCCCCCCACAGCGACTGCTCCCACCAAGGTATGTGAAAGCTCCTTTATAAAATCCCTTTGAAGTCTAGTAAAATGTGCCAAGAAATTCAAGGACCCAATGGAGAAGGCCGATGATGTATAGACCCGCTTCCCGAATCTGTCCATCACCCTAGACTCATGGTTAGGGGGGATGTACAGTAGAACTTTCCTTGGCTAGTTCTTCCTTGGTGTTGGCCACTACTACCATGGACCAACTACCAAGCCCTCTGCCCAATGTGGATGGTCTTCATGAGTTGAAAGAATCTTTTCTGGTCTCTGGGAGACTGGATCTACAAAGTCAGGAGACTTCCAAGCCCACTGAGTGATCAGCTTAATTAGGTCATCAGTGGGCAGGGTAGCACAGGGAGTAGACTGGCAAGCACCAAATGTCTACAAGTACATGGATTCCTCAGAGGAAGGGTCTTTGGACTTCCAATCGCCCCTCTCTTTTAGGATCTCAAAAATGTCTCTGAAGAAGATGTCTTCTGGGGGTGAAAATCCATGTCCTCCATGACGGATTCATTGGAAGAATCAAAGTATTTCTTTTTACAAAATCTCTTGTGAGGAGGCTTTTCATTAGGAACATCTGAGGAGGACTCTGAAGAGGATACGCTTTTAGCAGGCAAGTCTTGTGACCTCAGGGCTCGCTGTCCAGGGGTCGAGGTTGGCGGCAAAACCAAAAAAACTGATGTCACGCGGGAAGACTCTGGTAACAGAGGAGCCTCGTGAGATGAGGCTCAGGTTCATGTCATCCAGAAAAGGAAAGTGTAGGTGTGGAAGTCAGATCCCACATAAGGATGCCCATGACCTGTGTCTGTTCTGCCCAAGGCCCAACCACCACCATAAGTCCTGCATGATTTGTCAGGCCTTTGTCGCAAAGACTCTTCACAGCCGTCTGCATGCCCTTAATAACTATCTAGAGAACCAACACCTCAAATGTCTTGTTCTTGCAATGGAAAGGCCATCCAGCCATACCATGAAGCCACTGAAAAAGAAGGCCAAAGTTACTAGGTCTGAGCCTACTGCTGCACCCAACATTTCCCCTGTGGCTGAGGTACACCTGGAGGGACGTACAGAACTAGCTGACTCTGGTATAATGGGTACTGTTCCAGAGGCCACAAAATCAAGATCTGAAAGCACATCTGTTGAGGTAATGCAGACGTCGGACGCTGACGATGAGGGGGAACCTTGGCTTGCTGCTCAAGAAAAAAAACTCAGATCCTGGGAAGGTGGAATAGGCTTCCTGGGAGGCCTAATATGACGAACACCTTTAAGAAATTGCTTGACCTCAAATCTAGAAGGAACAGGAGGAATCAGAAAATGTATCCTGTTTATGAGAAAGCCACCAGACAGAAAATATTTTCCATTTGGACAGATATTTCCTGGTAGTGTGCTTACTGGCCTCCTGCAGAACCTTAAGCATGTCCTCCGAAAAAGGTGCCTAAAAGGTATCAAAACCCTATCACCCACAGTGTCAGTTGAAGAGTGGACAAGTAGGGATGGGTCATGGACCTGTTGCCCTGGGTGTGAAGGTCCACCCTTGAGGTAACTTGTGGTGATTGCCCCTGGCTAAGTGAAGAAGCGTAGGGAACCAATGCTGTCTGGATCAAAAGGTAGTCACCAGCAAGATCTTGGGGGAAGGCTTGCTTTATCTTGAGCAGGACCCTTGGAATCAGAGGAAGGGGAGGAAAGGTGCAGAGAAACATCCCCTTCTAAGGAGAAGATGGAGTGTTCACCTTTCAATCCAGAGGGCTTGGGACTCTGGTGCAAAAAAGATGAAGCTGTCTGTTTAAAGGGGAGGAAAAAAGATCTACCTGTGAAGTACCCCACTGACGGACAATGTCCAGAAACCCATCTCTGTGAAGCATCCATTTGTGTGCCTGTGTACTGGACCTGCTCAAAAAGAGTCTGCCATTATATTTTGCACTGAATGACTATAGACAGCCTGAAGAGTCAAGTGATACTTTCCAGCTAGATCCCAGACCTGAACAGCCAATCTGTAAAGGTAGGATTGTGTCCCCCCCCCCCCCCCCTTGCTTGTTGATATACTACATCACTGTGCTATCTGTGAAGATTTTGAGGCCCTGGAAGTAAAAAGGGAATGGGAAGTCTGAAAAGCTAAATGAGAGCTCTCATCTCCTTTATGTTGATGTGATCTGACCTCTGATGAGGAGGCCATAAACCCTAGACCTTGAGGGAACTGATGGAAGCTCCCCATCCCCTGTCAGAGGCATCCAAAATAAGTCCATGAGAGGGGACTGTGGGTTGAAAGTGAAGACCCAGGTTGAGAGAAAGCTGATGAAGCCACCAGTGAAGCTTGAGTTTGAGACATGGAAGGATAGGAACTAAAAAATCCAGTGGATGACCATGTTAAAGCAACACTGACTTTAGGAACCACTGTTTCTTTCTCATATGGAGTCTGGCCAGAGGCAGCATAGGAATGGTGGAGGCCAAAAATCCCAGAACCCTAAGAAATTCTCTGGCTGTGATTGAAGCCAGAGGAAGGGACTAAAAAAAGGTGATTAACAGACAGCCTTGGATGGAGGCAGAGATGCCAGCATGGGAATGGTTTGGATCCTGCAGCTGAGAAACACGTGATCCTCAGAAGGAACCAGGACCAACTTCTGAAAGTTTATGGTAAACCTCAGGCATTGTAAGAGACAAACCGTAAAATGAAGGTGCTGAAGCCTGAATGAGCAGGTCATCCAGATGAGGAAATATTTGAACACTTATCTTCCTGCAAAATGCAATGACGGAAGCAAGGCATTTGGTGAATACCCTTGGGGCAGTGGAGAGACCAAAGGGCAAAGCAGAGAACTGAAAATGCAAGGAAGTACAAAGAAACATAAAAACTTCCTGAATAATGGATGAACAGCGATGTGAAGATAATATTCCTGGATCTTAAGGATGCCTAAGAAAACTTGGGAATGAAGAAAAGGAAACAGAGTTTGAAGGGAAAGCATCCAAAAGAAAGGGACCTTTAGAAAGGTGCTGAGCAGAGAAAGGTCCAGAATGGGTCTTCAGGTGTCTTCCTTACTGGGAAACAAAAACATCCTGGAATAAAACCCTTTCCCTTCCTGGGCAGGGGGCTAAACATGAATGGTGTCCTGGGCCAAAAGGTTCGGAAGTAGGTCTGGAAAGAAAGGAAGGTGTTCCTGAAGAGGTTGAGGACTGCCCAGGAAAGGAGAGGGGATTTCCACACTGTCCATTATCCCTGGTGGATGACGGACAGAATCCAAGCATCTTGACTGACCCTTAACCAAATGGGAAGGGACAAGGAAAGATGAAGGGAGAGGGAAACCTGAACCAAGGAAAGGGGAAACAAACTGTCAGTTTGAACCTGGTTTGTCTTGAAAAGGAGGCTGCTGAGGAGCATGAGTCTGATTAGACCCAGAAGGTGCACACCTAGAACCATTCTTACATTTAGGAGGAGGATGAGGCTTGTCTATATACAAAAGTAGATTTTGATGGATAATTCAACTGGAACTTAAAATAAGAGACAGAAAAATGTTTCAGTTCCTGCAAGGCCTTGCTTTTATCCTGGGTAATGCTGCTCAATGCCAGAAGTCAAAACCTTAAGATGCACGCTCTTCGAAGCCCTCCTCAGTATGGAGAACATCAATGTCTGTGCAATGACTGAAACCTGGTTCAAGGCTCCTGAGAGCACCCCAGCACTATCAGGTTTTACCTCATATCATGCTTTCCGGCCCCAAAACTTGGACCGAATCACAAAAGGAGGGGGAGTATCCATATTCATCAAAGATACCCACACCTCCAGGTTAGTGGCAACGCACGATG
This sequence comes from Protopterus annectens, assembly GCF_019279795.1. Lineage (NCBI taxonomy): Eukaryota > Metazoa > Chordata > Ceratodontiformes > Protopteridae > Protopterus > Protopterus annectens. The sequence continues at coordinate 298,626,232 of NC_056746.1, read as the reverse complement.
CATCGGAGACCATCCAGGTGCAACTAACCATAGGCAAAACTGCCTTACAGTTTGTAGCATGCTACAGACCACCCTCTCAAACTCAGGAACCCCACACAGCCTTCCTGAAGACACTGGAGAGTATAAATGTCTCTCCAAATACCATCATATTGGGAGACTTCAACTACCCAAACATAGACTGGGAACATTACTCAAGCCCCAACACCCTAGCCCAAAGGTTCCTAGAATTCATAAACTCAAATGCGATGGAACAGCTAGTCATCATTCCCACAAGAGGAGACAATATACTTGACCTGATCATCACAAACATGGGGACAAAATGCTCCACACCGGAAGTATATCCCTCATTGGTAAGATCAGACCATAAATTAATCTCACTGGAAATCCACATCCCGCCCCCACCCCCTGCACAAAAGACCACAGTGAAGAACTTCTCAAAAGCCAACTTCACACTTCTTAAGACTGAAGTGGTATCCTTCAAGTCCCCTGGGCCAGAGGAAACCACAACCCACACTGCTGAATCCTTTACAAATGCCTTCTACGGGCACCTTCAAGAATGCATGGATCATGCAATCCCAAATAAAACCAAGACCCATTCCCCCAAAGGCAGGCACCCGGTCTGGTGGACCCCAACCATAAACAAACTTTACAACAGGAGGAGGAAGCTACTACATGACAGAGCAAAATCCCTAAAAGGGAAGGCAACTCTGATCAGTACTAGCAAAAAACTACGATCACTCATAAAATCATCCAAGGCCAACTTTGAGAGAAAAATCGCAAAAGATACAAAAGACAATCACAAGGCCTTATTTAGCTAAGTTAGAAACCTGGGTGGAAACTCCCAGATATGCTCAGAGGTAGTCCAAAATGACACAAAATACACTGAACCCACTGACATTGCCAACATTCTGGCAGACAGGTTCAGTGCAAATTTCTCCTCCCCCCCAAAAGGAGAAATAACTATCCCAGCAGAGTGTAGCCTCCCTAACATCTCAGATTCCCAGGTGAGAGCCGCCCTCTCTAAAGCTAAAAATACAGCATCAATGGGACCGGACGGTGTCCCGGGCTGTGTGCTACATGAACTCCAAGAGGAACTAAACCCACACATAAGGCTGCTGTTTAATCTTAGCCTTACTACAGGATACGTACCCAAAGAGTGGCATAAGGCAACAGTGGTCCCACTTCACAAAGGCGGTGCTTCTACGGACCCTGGAAATTACCGCCCCATAAGCTTGACGAGCCTGGTCTGCAAAGCTATGGAGAGGTTGGGGACCTACAGACATTGGATCCTACCCAATTTGGCTTTGTCAAGGACAGATCCTGCCTTTTGAACTTGGTCGACTTTTTTGAAGCAGTCACTAAGGCCATTGATGAGAGTAAGGCAGTTCACACAGCCTACCTTGACCTTGCAAAAACCTTTGACACAATACCCCACTTGGGCATCATAGACAAACTCACCAGCTTAAATGTAAACCCATATGTCACAAGATGGGTTACAAACTGGCTCAAGGACAGAACCCACAGGGTCAGAGTTGCTGGAGCTATGTCAGACTCTAAGCCGGTCACAAGCGGTGTCCCACAGGACTCAGTCCTGGGACCCCTCTTGTTCGGCATTTATTTTTCCGAGGTACAGGCAAACATAGGAGGATTGTGGCTGACAAAGTTCGCAGATGACTGCAAACTGGGCGCCATAATTGATACCCCAGCGGACACAAACATCCTTCAGAGAGGCCTCATAGAAACGGATAATTGGTGCCAAAACCATGGCCTAAAGCTGAACGCCAAAAAATGTATAGTCATACCCTTTGGGAAAAACAAGGTACCCACAAATTACCACATAGGTGGTAATCCATTAAGTATGGAAGAGGAAATCAGGGACCTAGGGACCCAGGTTGACAGTAACCTTTCATTTGACACTCACATTGCCAAAGTGGTTAGGAAGACCTTCTATATTGCCCACCTTATCATGAAGGGTTTCACATCTAGATCAAGAGAGGTCATTGTGCCCCTGTACTCTTCTCTTATCAGGCCAATGATTGAGTACAATGCCCCATTTGGGATGTATCTTACCAGACACCTGCAGCAGTTGGAAAGACCCCAAAAGTTCCTCACCAAGAGAATAAAGGGTCTTAAACATATGTTATATGCTGCCCGACTGAAAAAACACCAGCTCTATTCAGTCGCATACCGCCTACTCAGAGGTGATCTGTGCCTGACGTACAAGGCCATGTCCAATCCGGAATTGCTTCACCTCAGAAAATCCAAATCCATCAGAGCCACGAGAGCAACAGACTTAAACCTCAACACAGAAATAAATAGGACATTCTGGAGGGACAGATTCATAACCCAGAGGCTCCCTACACTCTGGAACAGAATCCCAATCCATGTTAGGTAGAGCCCCTCACTAACTCTATTCAAGAGAAATCTTGACGAGTGGATGGGAGATCGTAGGTTTACCCCAGGGGTCATCTCTGTGTCACTACTAGACAGAGGCACAGTAAACTAAACCCTAAATGGGCATAGTATTCTCATCCTAAGGGGTGGTGAAAGCCACACACACTCTGGCTAGGCTTATAAATGCCCTAGGGCAGATAGCCTAGTACGAACCTATGAACCTATGGAGGGACTTAAAATGTTCAGCAGAGCCAAAACAATTCTTATTATCAAGAGAAGCATCCAGCAATTTAGCTTTAATATCATCAAGGAGAAGCTGGAGATGAAGCCAAGTGTAATGTCTCAAAACAGAACCAAACACAGCAGCCCTAGAAGATGCATCAGTTGCATTATAACTACATTTAGTAGAGTGGTCAGCTGCCTGAGAAGGAGAAACCAATAAAGAAAGGGCTGAGACCTTCCCTTCAGAATCAGGGAGGTCAGAGACTGCCTGAGAAGCCTGAGACAGAAGGGGTAGAAGGGTGCAGCAGAAACAAGCACCCCTTAGCTAAACAAAGCTCAGAAGTTAGTGCACCCCCCCAAAAGGCACGCTCAGTATGGTGGCAAGCCATGCAAACAGGTGCAGCTAAGCTGAACTAAGCTTAGAAGTCATTAGACACACCCTCCCACGATGTCAGCTCCCTCCTCTGTAAACACCAACATAGTTCTCTGTCTACATGGAGGAGATATGCAGACACGATTACCCCTTTATGTTATTCAGTAACTCCACCTCATTTGCATAGGAATCCATGCTCACAGCCTGGAAACTATACACTTCATAGGCCTACCACATTAGTAACAGCACCAATGCACCATTGTAGATACTCCATACAAGGTCCTATAATACATTTCTGTCACATAATATTAATTTTGTTTTTTCCAATTTTTTTTTTATAAAGCATGTTTGCACACTGCAGGGCACCACATAAACATGCCTGGATTACTAAAAAAATAAAATTAATTTAACTTATCTCCTTTAATTTTTCAGACACACAGAGGACAGTTTCATTCATATCTGTATGTAGTATGCCATTTCTGTCCATCTATCCACATTTTTACAACCCCTTTTGTCTGTCTAAATTCCTGTACATGGAATTTTTCCATGTGCATTATGGACACTGACACAGGATCTGAAGAACTGCCTATCTGCATGCTGGATCACTCTACCTGCCTCATCTGCATGAGAATCACCTGTTTATGAGGTGATTTGCATGCCACAAAATTTCCCGTGTTGGCACGTGCATAAGCACCACCCAGCAGTGCTTACTGATTCTAAAATAAGCTTACTTTCATGTATGCAGCATGGCACGATGCCTACACGGTAAAAAAGACCATCTAAGCTTTATTAAATTCCCCCTTAGATTTTATAGACATCTTATGTCACAAATATTCTTCCCACTCAAGGTGTACAGCTTAATACAGACATAAAGACATACATACTTCAGAACTTCTTTACTGCCAGTCCGAACACCATTATCGATCATCAGTCTGAACACTCCTTCTGTGCTGGTTACTGAGCCGTGTTTAGATAAGCGGCTTGTTGGGGCGTCTTCTAATCTATTTTTACCTTATTTTTTCTGAGTTTACATGTCATCCAAAAAGGAAAAATGTCAGTGTAGGAGGCAGATTCCCCATAAAGATCATCATGACCAGTGTCTTTTCTGTTTGGGTGCTTCTCAAGACCATATACAATGCTCTGTCTCCCAAGCATTTGTCCCAAAGATCCTACATAGTTGTCAATCCTCCTTATCAATTTACCTGGAGAACTGATGTCTTAAATCATTGGCACAAGGTGCTATCGTGGAATTTTCCCATCCCGAAGGTCAGCCACCTGCTAAGAAAAAGGTAAAAAAAACACGGGTCCAATTCGGCTGCTATCCCGTCTCCCCGGGATGCATCTCTCGAGGCTGGTGAAAGCCCAGAGGATTGCCCAGTTGTTCCATCAGATTCTTCTGCTGCGACCCCAGTCGGAGGACGACATGGATCTGACCTCTTACAATTCCTTGGAGGCTCTGCTATCGTTCGCTCAGGATGTTGAGGGGGAACCTCTCCTGGGGTCCATAAGAAGACAGGCTGAAATAGCAGAAGCATGCACTTTTAAGGAGGTGTAAGCTAATCCTGATTTGAAAAGCTCTGACAGGTATTCTAGAACTATAGAGCTATGGAAAGAATCATTATGGAACTCATAAACAGAGACATAGGGGACCTACAGATGCTTGACCCCACCCAGTTCGGCTTTGTAAAGGGCAGATCCTGCCTTTTAAACCTGGTTGACTTTTTCGAAACAGTCACTAGAGCCATTGATGAGGGCAAAGCTGTCCATACAGCATACCTGGACTTGGCTAAGACCTTCGACACAATACCCCAGTCAGACATCATGGATAAGCTAAACAGCTTAAAAGTAAACCCTTATGTCACTAGATGGGTTGCAAACTGGCTAAAGGACAGAACCCATAAAGGTAAAATCGCTGGAGCAATGTCAGACTCAAAGCCAGTCACAAGTGGTGTCCCACAGGGATCTGTCCTGGGACCCCTCTTGTTCGGCATTTATTTATCAGATGTTAAAGCAAACATGGGAGGGCTGTGGCTGACAAAGTTCGCAGATGACTGCAAACTAGTCGATACACCAGCAGATACACACATCCTACAAAAAGGCCTCTTTGAAACAGACAACTGGTGCCGTAGTCACGGCCTTAAACTAAATGCCAAAAAATGTATAGTTATCCCTTTTGAAAAAAACAAAGTACCCACAAATTATCACATAGACAGCAACCCACTGAGTATGGAAAAAGTAATCAGTGACCTAGGGACCCAAGTAGACAGCGACCTCTCATTTGACACCCACGTTGCCAAAGTGGTTAGAAAAACATTCTACCTTGCACACCTCATCATGAAGGGTTTCACATCCAGATCCAAGGATGTCATTGTACCCCTATATTCCTCCCTCATCAGACCCATGATTGAGTACAATGCCCCATTTGGTATGTACCTCACCCGGCACTTGCAACAGCTGGAGAGACCACAAAAGTACCTCACCAAAAGGATCAAGGGTCTCCAACATATGTCTTATTCTGCCAGACTAAAGAAACTTCAGCTCTATTCAGTAGCATACCGCCTGCTCAGAGGTGATCTCTGCCTGACATACAAGGCCATGTCCAATCAGGATCTGATGGACATGCTCCACCTCAAAAAATCCAAATCCATCAGGACCACGAGAGCTAAAGACTTAAACCTCGGCACAAGTATGAATAGGACATGCTGGAGGGATAGATTCATAACCCAGAGGCTTCCCATGCTTTGGAACAGGATCCCAGTTCTTATTAGGCAGAGCCCCTCACTGAATCTCTTCAAGAGAAATCTTGATGAGTGGATGGGAGATCGTAAGTTTACCCCAGGGGTCACATATGTGTCACTGCTAGACACAGGCACAGTAAACTAATTCTATTATATAAGGGGACCTTCACTGTGTCACTACTAGACAGAGGCACAGTATTCTAGATTTTATCTGTACATATTTTTACCATTTTATGGGGCGGCAAAAGCCACATCACTATGGCTAGGCTTACAAATGCCCCAGGGCAGATAGCCTAGTACTATACTATGAAACTAACTACTTTTAACTTTCTTTAGGTCAAGGACCCAGGCTTGTCACCAGCAGGAGAATCTTTTTCATTTAGCTAGGTAGGATTTTCTTGAACTAGGTTTCCTAGCATCCTTCATACAATTTAAAGGAAAACCCCACCTTCTCTTACAGTCTAACTCACCTCTTAGGCTGCTTTTCTCCCTGAAATAAGGTTCCAGTATTGTGTAGGTACCAGAAACCCACTTGTACTTTATAAAACTTTCATTTCCTTGCCTTGGAATCAAAAGAAGGGAAAGACAAACCACTTTTTAAGCTAAACTTCTCACATAATTTACAGAGGGATTTGTCTATGCCTGCATGACATACCACAGACAGAGAGAAATTTGTAGTCTGGTATTGTTGACAATCTTATACGGGTAATTAGTCCTGCTGATGTCAGGAGCACAGCAGTTGCTGTAAAAAAAAAAAAAAAAAAACAGAAAGGTACAAAACAGTTTTCTGTTGTCTTTATTGCAGAGAGGAAGATAACTTACACTGATTCACAGATGCTTCAAATGTGGCCATGCCTTTCATAGCAAAACAGAGCAATTAGATTAGTTAGTGGTTCAAATGCAGTTGCCACCTCTTTTGACAAATTTACATAAACATCACAGTACTGAAATGCTAATCTTAAAATGTTTGCTATCTCTATAGCTTTACATTTTAAGATGACTTAAATGTAGTATCAAGGATGTATGTGTCATTTACAGAAAAGTCAAAAATATTGTTTCTTGTAAAGTGTCAACACGTTTACCAAAGTGTGAGGGAAGCAGACTGTCAATTCAGCTTGGACTACAAAAAGATACTTTGAACAAAGGCCTGCAATGTAGGTACTTTCTTGGTTTCAGCTGTATAACTCCTTAGTATACTGTAGTAGTCCTGTTACAGAAGCCATAAAAGATGACAGTGAGTAACATAAATCCCATTATATGTCAGTGGCATGGGAATACACCACTACTTCCTCATGTCTAGCATGACCTATATAAAGCAGACTTGAAATGGATTATGGAAAAGAAAAAGGATTGAAGAAAAACAAGATCACATTGATATGTCAAGCCCCACTGGCAGTCATTTTGCAGAAAACATTAAAATTCTGTAAGGGGCAGTCAATAGTGATTTTGAGGTCTTAAATCAGCTTGGAAAATAAAGACATTATTGAAAAAAATAGATTTTTTTTTTGTTCTGAAGTTGAGTTTTCCTTTAACATGTATTTTGAATACATGTGCCTACCTGGAATTAAAATGAGATCATCTGACTTGTCAGCCTTAGAGTGGCCAGGTTTGGGTGTACTAGGAAGAACCCCTCAAAAATGTCTTACCACACAGGCACTGAACCCAAGGAAAATGGAGTTGTCTGTTTGTAACATCCTCAATTTCCCAGTGCTTCTTCCTTTTGTTCATAGGTTCCTAGATTAGTACTAGGCCAACAAACCCTGTGGGCCATTTTAAGCCTAGCCAATTACCCCATGTAGGAATCAATCCTTGCACTTTGTGTGTTTATTTTTTCTTGGGTGGGAAGTTCATTAAGGCTTTATCAGATGCCATGGTGACACAGAACCAGGCATGCACCCCTTTTCTGGAAGCAAACTCCTGGAGAGATCTTTGCTACAACAGAGTGCCCTCAGGCTGAATGAAACAAGATATGGACACAAGCCAACTTCATGCATGTAGAAAAAAAAACTTTGGTAGTCTTTTTGGGGGGATTTGCTTCCACACAATTACTGACTAACAGCAAATTCCTTTGTAAAACATTCAGAAACAGGAGGGCAGCTCAGGATAAGTACTCCATAGTGGATTTCTTTCATCCTTACTATAGAATACTTATCCTGAGCTGCTGCTGGAAGTTGTCACACTGATGGACTAAGCATTTAGGACAACATGGCTACTCACTGCACAGCAAGAAAGAGCTGAAGATGGCATTAACCAATGCATCTTTTACACCATCGATGTACTGATGCCTTTGGTGGTAGGACATTGACCAAAGCTCTGGAAGTCAGGCCAGCAATGCAGGATAACCCAAATGTGAGGACTGTAGAAGTAAGTACTACAATGCTTCCCACACCTAGTATTTTGTTACAACTGACATACACCATACTGCAGATTCCATCACAGGTCTTCTTTTGTGAGACATGCATGTGTACCCCTATAATACTTCAACAGATTACATATTGTTTAAAAATGATGGCTATAAGTGGCATTTGGCATCATCTGGGGGTGTGCAGCATGAGATTCGTAAAAAGATGTTTTTACATAAGATTTACAATACCAGACAATCTGTCAGTTATTTTACTTGATGATCTATAATGTTTTTAGTTGGTAGCGTGCACTTACTTGTTTTCATATATTACATAAACACACTAAAATGTAAGTATTAATAAGGGAAGCATGATAATACCATGTTATACAAGTAAAAACAAAAATGCAAACGAAAAACCAAACTAACAAACCAAACAGATTGGCAGGCTCCCAACTCATGCTGTAATCTACGGACCAAGGCAGACAGGGCACTTGGCAGGGAAGTCTTTCATGTTCCATAGTGGCACTTGATGAGAGATTAAGCTAATCAGACAATACAGACTAGCCAGGCTCACAAATTGTACTTTTGAGACAAAAATACAAATATTGTAAATAATTTATTAAATAAAAAAGCTAACCAAATGCTGTGGCTTCTCTTTGTTGTCTTGAAATATTAATGAATGACCTAGTGATGCAGAGTTCTAGTTGTCATGTTTCACAACCGAATGGATGAAATGCAAGTTGCAAGAATCCTTCTTGAAGATCTGTAATTATTGCACTGAATGTTACCTTATAAAGACAGAAGCTCACAACATACATTCTTTACTAAACTTTACTTTTTTCAGATCTGCATTACACCTTTGTAGAAATCATCTTATTACCAAAAACAGTGTAAACATTTTTATGAATAACTGTGAAAAATCACATTAGCTAATTATCTAGAATAAAAAGTGGTTACAAGTTACAGCTATACAAAGACATCTCAAAAGAAATCCTTCTGAAAACCACAGCTGATTAACATATTAAAGATAAAAATATTTAAATGCATGCAGTGTTGAACAACTTCATGATGCCACAAAGCACCATTGCACAGTAATAAAGGTGTATGGAGCACATGCAATTTTAATTTTACAGATATAACATTATCCAACTGTTACTTATGCTACTACATCAGACTAATTTTTTTCTTAAAAAGAGAAGCAAAAAAATATACTTTGTTCGATCACAACATAGTTCTGAACTGAATTTTTGATTTAACTAACCAATTTTCCACAGAAACTTTAACAACTCAATTCATATTTAAATCCCTACTCAAACACTTAACATGCAAGCAAACTATATAATACAGCAAGATTCTTCAGTGGTAAGGAGAATCTGTATAATTAAAAACTGGATTCTAAACAGGCTATAAAGCAAATAAATTTGAAGCTATGGCAAAAGGGATGCGGAGTATAGAAAAGATAAAAGAAGATGTCATACAAGATGTAAGATTATCTGTTATATTGCTCAATAAAAAGCATTTGTATAATTAAGAATGTATAGTTATTTTAAAATGCATTACTGAATGCTCATGTTTTGTTAGTCTGGTTGCACCTAAGCAGCTTGTACTCTTTTGGTAAGTGCCACAAGATTTTTTTTACATTCACCTTATCTACCACCAGGTCAAACAGGCAGATGGGATCCCAGCTTTAACATCTCATCTGAAGGATGGCACACTTAGGAATACAAAGATATCCAAACACCTGGTTTGGGGAGCAGACCCCCAGAGTCTTTTGAATTTCCAGCTCAAAGGTAATTGTGCTATCTGCTAAACTGTCATCATTGCCAATAAACAAAATGCATGCAAGCAAATAAGTGGCGTTTGTATCACATTATCGAAAGATGAAAATAGCGAACGCTATTTCATCGGCCCCAAAACATCTAAACATGAAAATATCGAACATTCAGAACAGCAAATTTTTTCCCATGGAAAAATTTGCTGCTCCGAAATACATACACACAACACAAGCACATCAAACAAACAGCAACCACACACACACACTTAAATTCCTACATCTAACGCTAGACGAAACTAAACATACACTACTATCTACCCACTTACCTTAACCCAAACCCTAATCCTAAGGTCAGTCACTATCGCACACTCACCTAACCCGCGCCCTAACCCTAACTCACTTAACCTGCCCCTAGCCCTAACATACAATCGCACACTTACCTGAGCCCAACCCGTAACTTTCCACCACAGCACTAAGGATAGCGAAGCCACAGAAACGGCCAACCGAATTCTTTCCTGATGTAAGAATTCACTGTTCTGCAGCTTCGCTATTCTTAGCGTTCGCTAAATAGTGTTCGATATCAGAACATTCAGTTTTAATACTTTGATGTTCTGATATAGACCCAATAAGTGTGGCTTTTGTGGCAAAACTAAGAAATCAAAGAAATTTTCAAATATGTCACATTCCAAGAACAATATGCTGCTGGACAGAAATATAATACAGATGATCATTGAAAATAGCTTTAACTCTTCATGACACCTTTGAAAATTGGGGAAAAATGTTACAGCATATATATATATATATATATATATATATATATATATATATATATATATATATATAATTTGCTATTATGGTTTTACCTGGATGCAAAATTGTACATCAAGCATTGCAACTGCAAAAAATAGTGTGAGTATATAAAATGAGATATTAAGAATTTCATTGTGTTGGGCTTTATTGGCCTGAATACACCAGCAAAGACTTCAAAAAAAGAGTTCTCAGAAGTCATGCAGTTGAAACACTGGTATGTCCTTAAGGGTTCATTTGCATATATCCCACAGGCCTCCACTACAGAAGGTTTAAGGTATTACACAGTGATTACACTAGTTTTTCTGGGTCATTCATGTAGTTTTAATTTAAAAAAAAAAAAGATGTGACATACATCAGTAGAAATAAAACATAAAAGCCTTTCCAGTAATTGCTTCTGACAAAAATTGTTCCAAGTATAAGAATGTTCTTCTGAAGAATGGAAGTGGTGCAAATGTTAGTACAAGTCTGTGTCAGAGAGGAAGACAGAAGTACTTGGGAACATATTTTCTGGTTCTGTGGTAGGTTGGTGGACTTTAAGGATTCCCTGTGGGATGCACTGTTGGATATGCTGGGTGGGAGGATTGGTTTGATGAGGGAGATGATTTTTCTGAGCTATGACACAGAATCGGAATTGCTTACACATGGTAAGGCCTTGCTGTTTCTAATTCTGGTGGCTGCCAAAAAGCAGTTACTAGAAAATAGAAGTCAAAATCTAAATCAACTATATTAGAAGTAATGAATATAGTAACAGAGATAAAACAACTGGAATGGAGATTTTTAGAAAAGGGTAAATTGAACAGGAAAAATGTGACTTGTGGGAATAATACATATAGGTAAAGAATAAGGTTTAAAAGAATGCAGGACTTACATGAGCTATGCAATGTTTAACTGAAAATGATTGGATAGATTATAAGTGACGTATATATAATGTTTGCAACTGGGAGTGTGTCAGTATGGTCTATGATGTAAAATACTTGCAACTAGGATTGTGTCACTGTGGTTCGTTTTCATTTATATTAATGTATGACTGTTTATGTCGTAAGTGATGGTTTAAATAAAGATGTTTCTTGTTTAAAAAAAATGACAGGAACTGAGTAATGTATGTAATGTTGCTTAGGGTATATGATATATAGCAATATATGTGAAGTATAATGTTTGTTAAGACACTTTAATTACTTTTGTATAAATGTAAATTTGCCTGTCACAAGTATTAATTCAATAAAAGTGTTTAAAATAAAAGTCTGTGTCAGTGGCTCTGAAGCTAGCATGCTTGTTTTTGATAATGGAAAATCAAAAGGCTGTGGTTTCTCCTCCTAACTCAGCTGCCTGGACTAACTGTGCATAAGGGTGGTGCTGCAATCCTGTGTGTGCTATCCTCCTGAGGAGATATTAAACAAGGCCCCATATCTTGCAGAGTTGGTGACTGCTCATGTGGAGGTATAAGATCCTAAACATCACTTAGCAAAGACAGTAAGGGAATCTCCCTGGTGCCCTGGCCAAACTTCACGTACTGAGGAGGAATGTCACCCTGAAGCTCCCCTGAAAAGAATTCATCCATTCATCCTCAACCTTTTTTTCCCATTTTTGCACATGGGGTCAGGGTGCCACCAACAGTGATAACCATCTAGAGCTAAAGTATACACCACCGGGTGGCTAGCCTTGCTGTGGTACTGGGAATAATCCTGTCAAAAAGGATAAAATATATTAATGAAAGAAAGTTAATATAGGATATAAATCACTTTTTGTTTACTATTATTTCCTCTGGGCTTTCTTAATATTGTTATAGAGATGGATTTTTTTTTGTTGAGGTATAGCCTATCAAAGGCTATATAACATCTCTTTATTTTCTGGGGAAGGCTTTGCTAGCAATGAAAAGGCACAGAAAAATTATGTGAAACTTGAGAATGACAGCATTAAGAATGCACCTATTTCTTTTTTTCAGCAATAAGGTACAATTACTCAACTGTATGTTTAACACTTGAAGAAATGAGTGAAATCAGAGCACATCAAATGTTTCAAAGGGTACGCATAGTGAAAAGCATAAAAAGGTACTTGAACAAACACAGACTAGGCACAGTTCAGGGACACCAAAAGCTTTCCAGTAGAAGCTGAGGGTTCACAACCAGAGGAAATTCAGGAATACACAGGAGACACAAGCTGCAAACTATTCTGTAGTGGGGTTTAGTTATGGCAATGGTCTTTTTCACTCATCTATTTTATTAAAATTAACAAGGTACACTAAACAGCATAAATAACTTGCCATGGTAAAACTGAGATAATCATAATTTATGAATACCCAATACATAGTTTTAGAATAATTAGATTCAACATTTTATCTAGCAGGTATCAAACTAATCAGAACTGGCTGGCTAAGTGGCTTATACCTACAACAAAGTCTGCTTCTGTTAAGTAACAACGTTTTCTTGTCTTTCATATATAACATTTTGCACTTTATTTTTTACATAACTAACATTCTTTTCAATGAGTATTTTCTACTGGAAAGTGACAGACACATTACCCAAAAGTACTTAATAATTACTGTAACCAGTAAAGCTTATGGACCCTATCTTCAATGTGACACCTTTGCTATATATGTGTATGTTATTAATTTATTGATTAAGACCTCCAAGGCAGAACTGTCAATTTTTTGGGGCAACCCATGGTAGTGATCTCTCTAAGTGACTTAACTAATTCATACAGTATTTAAGTGGAGCATTAATGACTCAAATCCAGGGCTACCTGATGATGTTTGCAACTCAAAGTTTTAACACTATATTACACTCACAGACCTCAACAGCAGTTTATGGTAAGCGCTGCATTTACACTGCAACATAAAATCATTCAGAGAAAAGCAATAAACAATTCCAAAAGAATCTAAAGCAAAACCAAAAAGCATTCAGAGAAGATAAGATATCACGAGAAATCTATAACGGTGTTGTAGTATAATAAATAGTATTGGTATATATACAATGCAACTAAATGTAGCTTAGGAAAGTCTGGAAAAACTAAACTCAAGGCTGGCAAGGTGCAAAAGTGTAAAGAAACAAGTCTTCAAAGAAGAGGTTCTACCAAATAAAAAACGTGCACAAGATAGTGAAATAAAAACTCCCATAGCTTAAGTGCACAAGAAGATGAAATAAAAATGGCAACAGTTTGAGTGCTTCTTCATTATGAGCACTCAGATGAGAAGAGCATAACAATTCCTTCTTTACTTAGGAAGCCCAGGCTTGTAACTGTTTCATTTCATCATCGACTTCCGCACGCTTCTTAACTCCACCTATTAACAATAAAAAAGCATGGTTAAAGCATACATACCTGAAATGATAACCTAAACACATTTCCTTTTCACATAGTGCATCTTCTTCCCTAGAAAATGATCCCTACACTGCCTTGTGGAAATGCATGACTTAGCCGTTTTTTCCCTTATGTGACTTTTCTGTATTACTCAGCTTTCTCAGTGCACAACATCTTGGATTTCTATACAGTCTCAGGATACTTGACTTAAGAATTTATCTCCCTGGTTCTTGTGTCATCCCTTCCACCACACTGCAACTGTTTTAGTCCAGGAAAAGCTCATATAGGCAAACAGCTGTAAACTTACCATAACAGCAGATGTTCAAATAGATCACTGCTGTAGCAGCCAATCTCTACTGGTTATAGCCTTCCAAGGATATGACCACTGGCCAGTATTCAGAGCTTTAGGGCACCTTCCATGCATCTTATTGCTGTGAGTCTTGAGGAGAGTCACAAAATCCACTGGTTAGGGCGCCAAAGCTTCAAAGCTTTCCTGTCTCAAAAAGGGATGCTAAAGCCCAGAAAAACAGTTAAATACTTGGAAACCACACACACACACACACACACACACACACACACACACACACACACACACACACACACACACACACACACACACAAATTATATATACATATATAAACATATTGGGACTAACCTGGTCAGCAAAATATATCATATATGGGATAGCAGAATAAGGCTGAAATATTGTAAGACATCTGTTTAGTTGACTAAGCAGAATGTCAACAGGTGTGCGAGACTGACAATCCCCTATTAGGGGAATATACCCTTTTTCCTGGGGATTGTGCAACTTCAGAGTTAGAATATATAACTTGCAAGAGTTGTGGGGTGCAAAATGCTTTCTTTGTTTTTTTTTGTAAGTTTTTCATGTGCCAAGATTAATTGCCAGCATGCGTAGTAGCGTGTCACCATACCTAATGTCCATCAATTTGATTACACATTATGGAGTACCGACTTAAGTATTATTCCACTAATTTAAGTAAATCCATATATATATATATATATATATATATATATATATATATATATATATATATATATATATATATTTATAAACATACACACACACACTACAAAATACATATATGTATGCACACACAGACCAAAAAATGAATGGAAGAGCAGCTAAAAATTCACCACAGAATATAAATACTCAGTAAAGTCCAAAAACAGTAGCGATTACCAAAGCTGCGGTCACTGGCATAAACTTCTTTATTGTACACATATAGGCACGACAAAAACAATAATGCAGATGAGCTTTTGGACTTGTAATAAGTCCTTCATCAGATCTGTTTATTATGTTTGTCATTACGCTTAAATAGTCTGAATAACCAAAAGCTATTTTACTTTATTCATTTGCATCTTTATCGGATAATTTAGTAGCCATTTTACATAGGTCATTTGCTTTTGTTGATGTTTCTTCAGTCATATACGTGTAACTATTCTTATTGGTTAACAAACTCTTTTGGTATTAGGTTGATCATGTACACTCACTATTTAAGCAATTGGATCCCTATGGAAGGCATTCACTTATTTTTCCATTTTTATATATACACACATATTGACAAAAAGGCAGGAGTCAGAGCCTGACGTGGCAGAGTTGAAGATGTTAAGATTTGCACTGGGTGTGACGAGGATGGACAGGATTAGGAATAAGTAAATTAGAGGCTCAGCCCAGGTTGGAAGGTTTGGAGACAAAGCCAGAGAGGCAAGATTACATTGGTTTGGACATGTGCTGAGGAGGGATGCAGAGTATATTGGGAAAAAGATGCTAAGGATGAAGCTGCCAGGTAACAGGAAAAGAGGGAGGCCTAAGATGAGGTTTATGGATGTGGTGACAGAGGACATGCAGGTGGTTGGTGTGGTAGAGCAAGATGCAGAGGACAGGAAGAAATGGAAACAGTTAATCTGCTGTGGCGACCCCTAACGGGAGCAGCCAAAAGAAGAAGAAGATATATACACACACATATATATTTTTTATACATTCTCCACATAAGATTTTTGTCTTTATGTGGAATGGTTGTTGTGTCTTTTCTGCCGTTGTATAGCCTGGTTTCATAGGTGTTCACGATGGGCTGATATGCGTCTTTGCTGTTTTATTTTTATATGGCACCTAGTAGTTAATTATTTTATTATATATATATATATATATATATATATATATATATATACATATATACACATACATACATACATACAAAAGTACACACACACACACACACACACACAGATATACATGTATATCCATGCACGCGCAAACACACACACACACACACACACACACACACACACGCATATATATATATATATATATATATATATATATATATATAATCTATAGGTACTCTTCACATTGTCGACATTTCAAAATGCTGACATTCATATGGCCAACACCATATGATCGACATTTGAAATGCCGACAATGCAGAAGCTGGCATATCAGTACAGTGGCTAATGGAAAGATTTCCATTCCTGCACTGTAGTGCGATCTCTGAGTTGGTATTTTAAAGTTAAGGGGGGGGGAGGCAGTTTAAAGGAATTTTTTTTTTTCTTTTCTATGGTCTACTTCCATTGTCGATATTTTAAATGTTGATCATATGGTGTTGGCCATATGAAAGTCGGCATATATATATATATATATATATATATATATATATATAATATATATATATATATATATATATATATATATATATATATATATATATATATATATATATATACTCCACACCCTGGCAAAACACCCACACAAATGTTATGGCAAGTTTACTTACATAAGTGTACAAATGTTCATCATTAGATCAAGTTGCCTACGCTATATGGTTAGACTACCAGATCGTAGAATTACAAGGAAGTGAAAGAAGTTTGAGAATTCAGGAGCTTCTGGAGAACAGATGTAACAAAACCTGTTCTGGACCTTTAAAGGGAATTCAGTTTGTAATGTTTTGTAAAAGTATGTTCACAGGACCAAGTTGCAACCTTTAGAATAGTTCTAGACTCCACCCATTTCCAAAAACCACAGTAGAAACCAAAGTCCTGGTAGAGTGAGCCCTCACCCTGCTGTGACTAGATCAAAGAACTAGCATGAGATAACCATCTTGAAACTGTCTGCTTTGACACTGGGTGTCCTTTTTTTAGGGTCTATATTATATCATCGAATGCTTAAAAAGCAAACGATGATTAAACGACCCTATGTAAGTGAAAGCTTACAATCTCGAAATGTCAGAACGATTTTTTTCCAACAAAAAAAAAAAACAAAAAACTGTCAAACATTACATTAAGTGGCGGGCTTTGCCCCCCACACCTCCTGATGTGGGGGGCTGAGCCCCCTACCCCCTACTTATACCAACTCCAAGATCGCACTACAGTGCCGAAAACAGCAAAGTAACAAAGCGGCCAAGTGAATTCTTTCCCAGGGAAAGAATTTGCTTAAAAGCCATTTCGCTATTTTGCCTTTTCGCTCTTAAGTTCGATGAAGACGCATTTGACAAAATGCGTCTTCGATCTCGTAATAGGAACCCTTTTTTTATTTACCTTCATGGTAAATAAATACATCATCAGCCTTATATGTTCTGTCTCAGTAAAATCAGTGCTGTCTGTGGACATCTAGAGTATGCAAAAATGTTCTCCCTAGTTTTAACTGCCATATAGCTGAAACACCTGGTGTCCTTAATGGATCATTTGCATATATACCACAATCCTCTTTTACAGGAGGTTTTAAGGAATCACACAGTGAAAACTCTAGCTTGGTTAGGTTTTTCTTGTTGCTTTTTCCAGTTGAATTGGCTGTGTGTCCTGTTTTTTGTTTTAAGGTTTGGAATGAATACAGGAGGTTAACAGCTTGATTCAAGATAAACTCTGAAGCCACTTTAGGCATAATACAAGGATTTGTTTCAAAGATACCATACTCTTGTGAAAAATGAGATAAGGTTGACTCATCATAAAAGCTTGCAACTAACAGCAATTAATAATGCTGTTTTCTAAGTTAAAGACCTCAAATCAGTAAGACAAGCTGGATCAAACAGAAGTGGTGTCAGTTTTTCTGGAACAAAGTTAAGATCCAAAGGACAGCTACCTGTTTTCTAGGCGGACTGATATGAAAAACTATTGCAAAACAATCTGACCTGAGGCAAGGCATAAATGGGGGGGGGGGGTCAAAGGGTAAACAACTGTCTGTTCTGAAAACTGGCAAACAGATCTACAGCATTCGAGGAGTTCCCTACAGTCGTATCACCCCCCCCACCCCCACCCCTGGTGCAGCTTCCATTTGTGAGGGCTTATCCTGGTCCTTCTCACCTGTCTGCAATGATTTTTTGCTCTGATAAAATGTATGAAACCTAGAGGGTCAAACAGCGGAGTTACAACATTCCAGGCTGTAATGGCCAGTCTGCAAGGGAGTGAAATCTGGTACCTTCTTGTCTGTTTACGACATCAGTGTGTGTGATGTCTGTGATTACTTGTAAATGTCCTGTTGACCAAAGATGATTTAAGGCTTCTAAAGCATTTATTACAGCCATTATCTCCTTGATATTTATGTTTTTTCTGTGCTTGTTTTACAAAAACAGAATTTTCACCCCTTTGGATATAGTTCCACAAGCAAAGTCTGAGGCATCTGCTGTGACAAACTGAGTAGGAGAAAGGAGGGTGATGGGGTTACCTGAATTGAAAGATAACTGGTCCAACCACCAGAGTAGCTCAGTTTTTACAAATAACCAAAACTGGAATCTGGCATGATAGTGGGTGTGGATGCTGGGACAAGACTGATCTGCGGTACCACTAAATTTTCCTCATGTGAAGTATGGCCGAGGGAATCACGACAATCATAGAAGTCATGAAATCCAGAATCTTGAGATATTCTCTGGGCTTGGTTGATGTCAGGGACTGGTTGGAAAGGTGTTCTTTGCCTAGAGTACAAGACATCCCTGGACCCTGTTTTGATGACACTTTAGCACATCTGGAACACAAACAGCATCAGAACTACCAGATTAAAAGATCTAAAATTTGCTTCTCACATAAACAGGACATGTTGGAGAGACAAATAGGTTTCTCAGAGAATTTCCATTCTTTGGAACAGGCTAACTTCCATTCTTTGGAACAGGCTCCATATCCCTATTTAACAGCAATTTCGACCAATGGATGGGTAATCGGAAATTTACCCCGGTTTGGCGCCTATGTGTCTGATGGAAAGAGGCACTCAGTAAATCACCTCCTATATAAATCAAAATGGTGGGTCACATCTGGGTTGCATGGCTAGGCTTACAAGGGCCCTAGTGGTCATTAGTCTAGTATACACCTATGAGCCTCTGAACTTATAAAATCTTTACAATGTCTAAATTCTTTGCAAACTGGTATGTAATAAGCATATTTTAGATCTAATGCTACCAACCAATAAGATGAAGTATGAGAGGTAACAAAGTTTGGAGGGATAGCATGCTGAATTTTGGAACTCTGACAAGAGGCTGAGAAAGTATAGCCCTAGGACTGTTCAAGGGACATTTGGGTTGCAGGATAAGAAGGAATCCCTTGAAAAGCAGTAAGGGATTCCCATTGCCATCTGTATCCTTGCTGAATTATTCTGAGAACCCAGTTGTCTGATGCCACTGAGTAACATACAGACACAGGTCCGAGACTGTTGGGATAGATTTAATAGATTGCCAAGGTGGGAGGGGGACAATACTGAAGAAAAAATAGTCATTCTGACTTTTTGGCCTGTGCTCTGCTTTGAGTTGCAACTCTATCATTTTATGAGTATAATTGCTATTGCTTCTTAAAGTTCTTTTTGTTTGTACCTTATTGAGACTGTTTTGTTTCCTGAAAAAAAAGATCCTGAAGTTGAAAGAACATTCTTACTGAACTTAAAAGAAATGGGTAAACCCTTTAATCAACTTTCAATCTTTTTAAAGACCTCATGATCAGGAGGGGGCCAAACAATACCTTCCTAGCAAGGGTAGAGTTTAAAATCTCAGCTGTAACATCATCTAGCACATTGTGAGAACATAACCAAGCAGACTTTCTTATGACTGATCCAGTAGCAGCTCCTTTAGATACAGCATCAGCCAAATCATAAGAACACTTTAAATAGTGATTGGTTACTTGAGAAGCAGAAGCTAAACAAAATAATTTAAAGATGTTTTATCCTCTGAAGAAGGGAAGTTAACTGCTAACTTCTTCATGTTCTCAAAATAAGCCAGTAAACATATTTTAACATACAAGCCTGGCAATTTGGAATTTTCAGCCCTGAGATTCCCCACTAGTGATTAGTCTTACTCAAGGTAGTCTCGCCAATCCCCAACAGCCTGGGTCCTGTCAGTGAGTCATCTGACAATCCAGTGATTATGTAAGAGTTTATGCTCCGTTCAGTGTTTTTTTTTAACTATATCTGAGTGGGATGTTATACTGAACACCCTAGCCAGGTCCAGGTAGGCAGTATGCACCATTTTCCCCTCATCAATTACCTTGATGACCTTCTTAAAGAAGTCCACCAGGTTTGGTAAGCTTAACTTTCCCTTGATAAAGCCAGACTTGGAGTGCTAGCTGACTGTTTCATGAAGCCTGCAGGGAGAGCACACTTCACTGGTAAGAAAATTCTGAAGCTCTGGCATCCTAATCATAAGTTTTATGTAGCTTTCCTCAAACCCCACAGTGGCTTGGGTACATGGAAAATGCCCAAAAGCTTTGAATACTGGTCAGTGGTCTTGTCCTTGGCATGATAATAACCCACAGATTTTAGGCTACTGCAGCAGTGATCTAATGAGGAATATTGCTTCTTTTCCATCCAATTTATTGAGTCTCTTAAGAAGTGTACAGTTCTTTTACTGTGTATTATCATTTACAGACACCTTCTTTTCCATACTTCATGCAATAAACCTACACAGTATCTCGGAATTTATGTCTATTTAAAAAAAAAAAAAAAAATGATACCAGTGACAGAAACCATCTGACTTAAGGAGTTGACTCCTATTTTTTAAACTTATTTAAACATTATTATGCAGCTGAAGAAGACAAAACTGCTTACTAACGTGTTTAAAACATCACAAACAGTGCAAAACAGAGTGCATCACTGGATGAAATGTTTAAACACAGCTTCAGAATTCTCAAACTACTAATTTTGAGTGCTGCCATTTTAAGGGAAAAAAAAACCTCTTGCATGAGAGTAACACACGATAATCTGAATTTTTAAAGACTCGACATGCCTTATTTGAAACAGTGACATTTATTTTGTTTTGTGTATTGGCTATGTTCATATGTATCAGGGCTCAAAATAAACATTAGTAATAACCAGTTGAGTGCTGCAGGGAAATTTACATAGCACAGAACACTGAGATAAGATTGACACATTTCATTCTTGTGCCCTTATAAAAAATATTTACACACATTAAAGTACTTTACAATTCTTTATTGTAGTAGTTTCTACATGAGTGGATACTAAGAATGTATAACAATCAGAAGGAAAACATTAAAGTAGCTTAAGCCATGCTCACATAATGGCTGCACATTTCATTACAGGTGACATACACTAATTAAACTCCTACAATTTCTCAGAAATTTCTCTACAGTTTCAGCAGTACTATTTTACTGTTGTCCACTGGGTCTGGGTATTAACAACAGGCCTTCAGTTATACCTGTGTTTTTTTTTTACTCTGATTATGTTCATTCATCCCTTGGCTTGCACCCATATAGTGGTGTTGAACAGAATGACACCACTGCCTTAAACTCTCTCTGAGACTATGCAGGGACCACGCTTTTTCTAGGAATAGTCTGAATACAGTGCAGCTGCACATCAAGGGAATAACGTTCACATCTATACCTGACCTGTCATAGTAAGATGTGTTAAATTAACATTATCAAGATTTTACATTTACATTTTCAGCATCACATTAAATTTTACCTTCAACTGCAGATCTGTTTGTGTTGTGAATGTATTATCAATGCGGACAACGCAGTGGTGCAGTCATTAGCGTTGTTGCCTCACATCAAGAGGTTCTCTGGTTCAATTCTCAGCTGGGGTGCCTTCTGTGTAGAGTCTGCATGTCCTCCCTGGGTTTGTGTGGATTTCCTCTGGGTGCTCCAGCTTCCTCCCACATTGCAAAGACATGTGTCTGAAGCATTTCTCCCCGGGCCTCCTCTCAAAATGGACTCTGTCCCAGTCGGACTTTCCCGGTAAACAAATGGTAAATAAAATAAAGTCTTCTCACATTATTAAAAGATTATTTACACAGAGAAACAGAAAAAAAATTAAAATTACCCTCCCACCCCAATATACCACACAGATGTCTTATTAAAATGGTGGATGCATGAATTATGTTTACATAAATTACACAGATATTAAAATTAATAATAAAATTAAAAAGTGGTAACCTTATTTTGAATGAACACATTTTACAAGGGTTTCTGACTGAAAGTATACCTGGCATAACAGTAGTTTAGGGAAAAGGATTACTGTTACAGCATTAGTCATTAATCATAATAATTAGCAAATAGATGTCACCTTTATAGCCTGAACTCCTGGGTTTTTGTACATCCCCTGATTGGAGATGAAGTCCTCCTGCTGAGAACATCGGTTCAACTTGCTGCTAATAATGAGAGCAGCCTGCATCACTTCTAGTTCTTTCTGGAAGAATAGTTACCAATAAGTATACCTATGATAAAGGTAGTTGATACCCTTGGTCTACAGTGTGATAAGCCCTGGAGGACCTGAAAACATTCTTCTTTGGATACAGGCCTGGCATGTTAGTATGAAAAACAAAAAAGAATGGCTGAAGTTTGAAGTTCTCTGCTTTTCATGCATTATCAAACAAATGTAATATCCTCCCCTCCCCCCTTTCTAGACTTTGAGGAAAGCAACAAGTAACTATATGGCCTGATTCAATGCTTTCACCAATACCACTTTAAGTGTGAATAAGGGATTCATTCTAAGGCTTACATTGCCTCTATAAAAGATGCTGTAAGGCTCTCTAAACATAATAGCTTAACGTTTAGAGATTTCCCTGGCTGCTTGGTTTGAATGGAGCTAACAGTAGTTATTCCACCACAAAAGCTGAGGTCGCATACAGATAACAAAAGTTTCCTTGGTGGATTAGTTGTAAGAAGCCTTTCAAAACTGTTTTACTGTACATTGGACAAAGGGACAGTCCAAAGACAGACAAGCTACAATGGTTAAAAGATGCACTTTAATACAGGGGAAAATGCAACACACTTTGAAAAAACATATGTTAAGTACTGTAAGACTACTTGTTCTGTAGCCTCTTTGGGTGGAATAGTCAGATGGCATCATCGAAAGAACCCTTTCCATTTGAACAAAAAAGAATTTCTGGTGCTCTAAGCTTCCAGTCCTTCCAGTATTTAGCATCTCATCTGCAAACTGTCCCCAAAATGTACCAGGCTGCGGGCATCCATGCTTTGTCTAAGGCTCTTTATGTTTGGCTATACCAGTGACCCATTTTCATGTGTAAGTAGTCAACAGTTGAAGATTTAAGTTAGAGGTTTTGTTCCAGTCTATCACTGACAACCTATACAGTAGGTAAGAATGACTTCCTGCTTGTTTTTATAAAAATATAACTGTGGTGTTATCTGTAACTAACTTCACTCTGCCTGGGTGGCAAATTGTTTTAAAGGTATGAAAAGTCAAAAATTAAGATCATCATCCTTTATAGTGTCTTTTCAGCATGGAAGTGCACCATACCTTAAACCAGATTTGAGGTATCTGTGGTTAGTGTATGCATACTTGTGAGAATTATAACACATCCAAAGGTGATTTGTCTGTTTAACAGTTAGTTAACCGCATGAATAGACTGGTTTGAGGACACTCAATGCACAACTGAAGCCATAAGGCATAAAATATAGAAAAAATATTTTTTACATTTCTTCAGACAAGCTACCCAAAAAAAAAATAATAAAAATAAAACGCAAATTCTAAGCATCTGAGTACAGTGCACTGAAGACAAATCTACCTAAAGTGTTGAAAAAAAGAAGTTATGTCTTACCATAACATTCCATCTGAGTTGTTGATCTTCTTCCAGTCATCATTGATGGGTTCTGTTCTGAGCCCTCGGAACCGAGTTGGCCTTATACCAAGCTTGCATGCACCAAAAACTCTTGAGCTAAGCTGCTACCCACAATGCCCTTCACTCAGTTACCTCAGATCGAGTTTGCATGCAACATATAGAAGGAACAACAAGTCAGAGGCCATCTCTGTGCAGAAACCCTAAGACACCACAAAGACCCAGAAGATTTGCCAGGAACCTCTGGAGGGGGTCGGTGGGAGGGTGTGATGACTGGAGGAAGATCAACAGCTTAGATGGAATGTTATGATAAGACATAACTTCTTTATCTGAAGTTGTTAATCTTCTTCCTATTCATCACTGATGGGACAGAGTCCCCAGCTACTTGGAGAACCTGGGTGGCCCTTATGGAAGAACATTTTTGAGAACCATTGAACCAAAGGCCGCTCTTCCCCTGGAGATCAGATCCAATTTGTAATGCTTGATAAAGGTATGGGGCTTAGCCCAAATGGTAGCTGCACAAATGTCATCAATGGTGGCCCTAGAGTGGAAAGCAACCGATGCTGCAATAGCCCTAGTTGAGTGAGCTTTGATTTGGCCAGGCTTAGATCCATCTGTAAACGAATATGAGAAGGCAATGCAATTCCTGAGCCATTTAGACAAAGTAACTTTCGATACTGCACCTCCCATTCTAGGAACTGCAGAGGAAATGAAAAGCTGGTCCGACTTGCGAAAGGATTTAGTTCTGTCCAGATAGAAACGTAATTGTCTATGCACATCCAAGGAATGTAGGCAGTATTCTCCCTTGTTTGAATAATTTGGGAAGAATACAGGGAGCTCAATGGACTGGTTAATCAAAAAGTCAGAAACCACTTTGGGAAGAAAGGATGGGTTAGTATGAAGTGATACTCTGTCCTTATGAAAGATCAGCTAAGGGCTCTTGATACATAATGCTTGCAATTCAGAAATTTGTCTGGCTGAGGTGATGGCCTCCAGAAAAAAGGATTTCCATGACAGGAATTTTAGATCACATGTCGTAGCAGGCTCAAAAAGGGACAGAGAAAGAGACTGCAGAACCCAGGAGAGATTCCATGCCTACACCAGTTGCTGATGGGAGGCCTGCTGTGAAAAATACCCTTGAGGAAAGTCTTGCAAAGGTGAGAGGAAATAAGCGGGACTCCATCTGAACCATTATGGAAGTTGGAAACAGCTGCTAGAAGGACTCGAATGGTGGAAGCTGATGCCCCATTGTTGAACAGTTCAGCCAGGTAATGAAGAATAGTGGCTATGGGTGCTGTGAACAGATCTAGCTTCTGATTATATGACCAAATGGATGGTTTATGAGACACGGACTGATGAAGAGAGGGTTTCCTGCATGGCAACTAACGGAAGTGGAGAAACCAAGCCGTCAGCTTGAGAGATGACAGATTCAGTGGAGTCAGCCCTTGTGGGTGAGATATGAGGTCCTGATGAGTGTCTAGGATCCAAGGAGGTTGTAGCAGATGAGGTCGGAGGAAGGAAAACCATACTTGACGAGGCCAGAATGGGGCAATGAGGATCACTTTGCTTCTCAACCGAATAGCTTTCCTTAGAACAAGGGGGATCAGAGGAATCGAAGCATAAGCATAAAGGAGACCTGTAGGCCAATCGTGAATCAAAGTGTCTCTCGGTGACGCCCCATGAGGGGGAAAGAGGGCAAAGTAGCTGCTGCATTTTGTGTTTGAGGGGGGAGGTGAAAAGGTCGCAGCATGGCTGGCCCCAACGGCTGAAATCCTCCGCCGCCATACTCGGATTGAGAGACCACTCGTGAGGATAGAGGATGCATCTGCTTAGCCTGTCCGCAATCAAGTTGGAGCTCCCCGGGATATGCTTTGCGATCAGAAAGCGGTTGGCAGCTATTGCCCACTGCCAGATTCTCATGGCTTCGCGACATAGGGGGTAGGATTTGGTCCCTCCCTGTTTGTTTATGTACCAGACCACAGACATGTTGTCCGACTGGACAACAATCATTCCAGACTGAAGGAGAGGATGGAAAGCTTGCAACGCCAATAACACCGCTCTTAACTCCAGGACACTGATATGCAAGTTAACCTCTACATTGGACCACGTGCCTTGGACTGACTTTCCCTGGAAGTGGCCCCCCCACCCCATCAGGGAAGCGTCCGTGGTCACTGCGGCGCTGGCTGGGGAGCCTGGAAGAGATCATCTTGTATGCAAGTGTTGGTGATGAGAATCTGTGAGCTCAGGGGGTGAAGACTGGGTATCCATTGGGCTTGAAGGAGCCATTGTAGTAATCTCATGTGCAATCTGGCTAGAGGAACAATAGGGATGTCTGCAGCCATAGACCCCAGAGCCTGGAGAACTTCCCTTGCAGACACCTTTCTTTGACAGAGTATCACTTGAACTTGTGCCCTTAATCTCTGAAGCCTGTGAAGAG
Organism: Protopterus annectens; assembly: GCF_019279795.1. Taxonomy (NCBI): domain Eukaryota; kingdom Metazoa; phylum Chordata; order Ceratodontiformes; family Protopteridae; genus Protopterus; species Protopterus annectens. The sequence continues at coordinate 298,599,826 of NC_056746.1, read as the reverse complement.
GAAGAGAGATCAGACTTGACTGGGTGTTGAATATTACCCCTGTAAATTCCAATTGTTGTGAGGGCTGAAGGTTAGTTTTCTCCTATTGTGTAGTGATGCCCAGCGACTCCGCTAGAACTAGGGTGTAGCGGAGGGCCCTGACCAGTAGATGCTTGGTGGGGGCAGAGAGGAGCCAATCGTCTAGGTACGGAAACACCTGGAATCCCTGAAGTCTCAGATGAGCTGTTACCACTGCTAGGCATTTCGTGAACACTCTGGGGGCCATCGAGAGACTGAAAGGCAGGGCTCTGAATTGGTAGTGATTGGCTCCCAACCGGAAGTGAAGGAGGCTCCTGGAGTGCTTGTCCATCTTGATATGGTAATACGTATCCCGGAGATCTAATGAGCACATTCACACACCCTCCCGCAAAAATGGAAGGATGGAATGAATCGTGACCATGTAGAACTTGGTCTAAACTACCGATTTGTTTAGTTGGCTGAGATCCAGAATGGGCCTTCAGTCTCCTGTCTTCTTTGGCACCAAAAAGAATCTTGAGTAGAACCCAAATCCACACTGGTCTGGGGGGACCTGTTGGATGGCTCATTTTTTACATAGCTTTCGTATTTCAGAAGCTGCCTCCTCCCTTTGACTGGATGAATCATCAGGAAGGGATTTTGGAGGGCTTGGAGAAGATATTAGGGGAATGTGGTAGCCTCTGGTAGTGATTCTCTGCACCCACTGATCATTTGTAATAGAGAGCCAGGCAGCTTGGTGCAGAGAAAAACGTGCCCCAACTGCTTCCAGAGGAAAGCAATCGGGCAGCACTTCAGGAGCGCTGATACTGTCTACCCGATAAGGAATCTCTGGAGCCCTGGTTCCGGGGACTCCCTCTGCCCTGAAGGGAGCATCTTCCATTATTGGAACCCCCTCTGCCTCTAGGGGAGTCCTCACCACGTGTGTCATGGAAAGGACCTTGAAACTTCTTGTGCCACATCTTCCCACTCCTCTGGTTCCTGGAGAAGGAATGCTGAGGTTTGGAAAAGCATAGGCCCACGGCAGACAAAGTCTTCCCATCTTGCTCGCACCTGGCTAATGTATCCTCCAGACCTTGGCACCGAACTGAGCTGATGGTTCAATACGGGCATTTAGAAAAGGAAGACTTGAAGGAGTCCACCAGGTCACAAATGCGCAATCCAGGTGTGACGTCTCATGATTACACATGCAGCCACAGCTCTAGCCACTCCTTCGGTTGCGTGGGACAGCAACCTCATGGATGAATTGGATATTGACTCTAGGGTGGCAAGTTGAGAAGCAACTTTATCATGTGCTCCATCCGAAACTTGGCCCATGAGGGTCCCGGAGAGTTTGGAGATAAGATCTCTCTGGAGCTTTGTAAAATGTGCCAAAAAGTTCAGAGACATGACTGCAAAGGTCGCGGACCCAAAAACTCACTTCCCTAACCTGTCCACTGCCTGGAACTCTCTGTTGGGTGGGTTGGACAGCAGGACTCTCTTCTGCAAGGTCCTTTTTCGTGGCTGCCGCCACCACCATAGCGTCCACTGGCAAACCTCTAGACCAATGGGGTTGATCCTCTGGAGGGGAGAGGACCTTGTCTTATCTCCTGGGGATGGCCGCAACGGTGTTCGGGTTCTTCCACGCCCACTTGCACAATGAGCTTAACCAACTCATCAGCGGGGGGGAGGGGGTCACCCAAGAAGTAGAAGGCCGAGAGCGAAAGGCCTGCAGGAATATGGATTCCTCCAAGGAAGGATTGGAGGGCTTTCAGTCACCCCTCTGTTTCCTGTGTTGTCCATATCCTTATTTGGATAGGAGGAAGCTTCTTTGTTCATCAGTGGGAGTGGGGAGCACTGAGCAGCCTATTTGTCCCTAAAGGAGTGGTTCCAGCCCAGAAACTTGTAGTTTATTCGCCGTTTTGGGCCATTTCCTAGCTCCTTCTAACCCCCTGCTATAAGGCCCGCTTTAGCGCGCTTTTGCACTTGTATACGACTCAGCACAGCTCCTTGTGGTGTCCTGCAGAGTTCTACAAGCAGCAGAGAATGGAAGAGTGACTTTCCATTGATTTATAAGTATTTTTTCTGGCTTTCTATTTTCGACTGCTGTATTTTGCCTAAAAGCGAATTTTTATTACTAAACTAGCTCTGCAAGTTGATTCACTGCATTTCTGTTTGTTTCTAAACTGTTTTGCACTTTAAAAGTTTGTTTGTGCTTAAATTAACTTGTAGGCTACACACTCAAGTGTGCTAGCCAATTTAAAGCATTTACTGTTTGTTTGTTACTGTATCTATTTTTTATCTGTTTGTGAAAAAAAAAAAAAAAAAAAAAAAAATATCCTTGTTTTCCTGCCTTTACTGAACTAGAATAGTCCAGTCTTCAGATTTTGCTGATCTCTGGGCTGTGTCATAGTTCATGTGTTTTCCATATCCTTATTTGTATAGGAGGAAGCTTCTTTGTTCACCAGTGGGAGTGGGGAGCACTGAGCAGCCTATTTGTCCCTAAAGGAGTGGTTCCAGCCCAGAAACTTGTAGTTTATTGGCCGTTTTGGGCCATTTCCTAGCTCCTTCTAACCCCCTGCTATAAAGCCCACTTTAGCGCGATTTTGCTCGAAGTTGCGCATAGCGCAGCATCGGGCAGCGCCGGTTAATCAAGTTTCGACTATTTCTGGCTTTGCTAAGTCTGCTCTTCAGTTTTTCCCTTAGAACTGCTCTACTTTCAATCTAAACAGTCTATTCTCTATCTGAAAAGCACAGCACTTGCTCCTAAAGCATTTTTACACAGGTAAAGCACTCAAACAAAAAGAAAGCACTACATCCACCTACAATCCCCTTGAGTACCCATTTCCCTATAGGTCCTTTCTGACTCAAGTTACACAGCAATCCCTTACACTATTCTGGCATGTCGAAGGGTCAATTACTGGCATCCTCTCCAGTTCAGCTGGTGAATCTGGGAATCTTGAGGCAATGTTACAACTGCCTCATATACACACACAACCCTCTCCTCCTCCCAACAAATACAGATATATGTGAGAGATGCAACTATATAGCCAAACTGGAGGCTGAGCTCCCTCGACTCAGTACTGGCAAAACCAGTCAGGAGGAGAAGGTAACCACACATACCACAAACCCAGTCTCACATAGACCTATCACAACTACAAACCAAACACAAACACACAAAAGCATACTCAGAGGCTCTAATTAAAAATCTACCAAAACAACAGAGGCCTCCAAAGCAGACATCCAAGCAACCACTACCTCAAAACATAGCACATGCAACACATAGTTCACAAAGTCAGTGTGCCAAACAGTCACAGCCCTTAAGGCCAAACAACATGCCTGATACACTTGTAATAGGTGACTCCATAGTCAGACACACTGACGTCCCGCTCACCAGACTAAACAAGGAAAAGGTTACAGTAAGCTGCCTGTCGGGCGCTAGAATCCGCCACATAACACAAGCACTCAGGTCACTCCAAAGCAAGTACAAATATGACTCAGTCATTGTCCATGCCGGTGTGAATGACCTGAGACGTACCTCCCTGGACTACATGAAAAGAGACAGAGGAGCTCTCTGATTATGTAGCCCAGGCCAGTATGACCCTGACCCTGAGCAGCATCTTACCCTCACCAAGAATGATGTCACAGTACAAAGACAAAATGATCAGCTTTAACAATTGGCTCAATTACTGGTGTCATTCTAAGGGGATCCAATGTCTGTCTGCTTGGGATGACATGCTTGACAAGCCACGCTGCTTCGCAAGGGACGGCTTGCACCTGTCACCCTTGGGCTTCCAGATATTGGCCAAGGCTCGTGCCACCCCCATACTGCCTTTTTTAGGCAAGGCTCAAAAGACAAACCACCTCCCTAGAAAACACAAGTGGAAAAAAACTAAGGGTAATGCTGCTCAACGCCAGAAGTCTAAACCTCAAGATGCACGCTCTCGAAGCCCTCCTCAGTATGGAGAACATTGATGTCTGTGCAGTGACTGAAACCTGGTTCAAGGCTCCTGAGAACACCCCAGCACTACCAGGTTATACCTCATATCATGCTTTTCAGCCTCAAAACTTGGACCGAACCACAAAAGGAGGGGGAGTATCCATATTCATCAAAGATAACCACACCTCCAGGTTAGTGGCAACGCACGAAGCATCGGAGACCATCCATGTGCAACTAACCATAGGCAAAACTGCCCTACAGTTTGTAGCATGCTACAGACCACCCTCTCAAACTCAGGAACCCCCACTCAGCCTTCCAGAAGACACTGGAGAGTATGAATGTCTCTCCAAATACCATCATATTGGGAGACTTCAACTACCCAAACATAGACTGGGAGCATTACTCAAGCCTCAACACTCTAGCCCAAAGGTTCCTAGAATTCATAAACTCAAATGCGATGGAACAACTAGTCACCACTCCCACAAGAGGAGATAATATACTAGACCTGATCATCACAAACATGGGGACACAATGCTCCACACCGGAAGTATACCCCTCATTGGTGAAATCAGACCATAAATTAATCTCACTGGAAATCCACATCCCGCCCCCACCCCCGGCACAAAAGACCACAGTGAAGAATTTCTCAAAAGCTGACTTCACACTTCTTAAGACTGAAGTGGTATCCTTCAAGGCCCCTGGACCAGTGGAAACCACAGCCCACACCGCTGAATCCTTTATAAATGCTTTCTACGGACACCTTCAAGAATGCATGGATCATGGAATCCCAAATAAAACCAAGACCCGTTCCCCCAAAGGCAGGCATCCTGTCTGGTGGACCCCAGCCATTAACAAGCTTTACAACAGGAGGAGGAAGCTACTACATGACAGAGCAAAATCCCCAAAAGGGAAGGCATCTCTGATCAGTACTAGCAAAAAACTACGATCACTCATAAAATCATCCAAGGCCAACTTTGAGAGAAAAATCGCAAAAGACACTAAAGACAATCACAAGGCCTTCTTTAGTTATGTTAGAAACCTGGGTGGAAACTCCCAGATATGCTCAGAGTTAGTCCAAAATGACAAAAAATACACTGAACCCACAGACATTGCCAACATAATGGCAGACAGGTTCAGTGCAAACCCCCCCCCCTCCCAAAAGGAGAAATATCTGCCCCAGCAGAGTGTAGCCTCCCTGACATCTCAGATGCCCAGGTGAGAGCCGCCCTCTCCAAAGCTAAAAACACAGCATCAATGGGACCAGACGGTGTCCCGGGTTGCGTGCTACATGAACTCCAAGAGGAACTAAACCTGCACATACGGCTGCTGTTTAATGTTAGCCTTACTACAGGATACATACCCAAAGAATGGCGTACAGCAACAGTGGTCCCACTCCACAAAGGAGGTGCTTCTACGGACCCTGGAAATTACCACCCCATAAGCTTGACGAGCCTGGTCTGCAAAGCTATGGAGAGGATCATTATGGAACTCATAAACAAAGACATTGGGGACCTACAGACACTGGATCCTACCCAATTCGGCTTTGTCAAGGGCAGATCCTGCCTTTTGAACCTGGTCGACTTTTTTGAAACAGTCACTAAGGCCATTGATGAGGGTAAGGCAGTTCATACTGCCTACCTTGACCTTGCAAAAGCTTTCGACACAATACCCCACTCGGGCATCATAGACAAGCTCACCAGCTCAAATGTAAACCCATATGTCATAAGATGGGTTGCAAACTGGCTCAAGGACAGAACCCACAAGGTCAGAACTGCTAGAGCCATGTCAGACTCTAAGCCAGTCACAAGCGGTGTCCCACAGGGCTCGGTCCTAGGACCCCTCTTGTTCGGCATTTATTTTTCCGAGGTGCAAGCAAACATAGGAGGATTGTGGCTGACAAAGTTCGCAGATGACTGCAAACTGGGCGCCATAATTGATACTCCAGCGGACACAAGCATCCTTCAGAAAGGCCTCATAGAAATGGATAACTGGTGCCAGAGCCATGGCCTTAAACTGAATGCCAAAAAATGTATAGTCATACCCTTTGGGAAAAACAAAGTACCCACAAATTACCACATAGGTGGTAATCCATTAAGTACGGAAGAAGTAATCAGGGACCTAGGGACCCAAGTTGACAGTAACCTCTCATTTGACACTTACATTGCCAAGGTGGTTAGGAAGACCTTCTATATTACCCACCTTATCATGAAAGGATTCACATCTAGATCAAGAGAGGTCATTGTGCCCCTATACTCTTCCCTTATCAGGCCCATAATTGAGTACAATGCCCCATTTGGGATGTACCTTACCCGACACCTGCAGCAATTAGAAAGACCCCAAAAGTACCTCACCAAGAGGATCAAGGGTCTCAAACATATGTCATATGCTGCCCGGCTGAAGAAACTCCAGCTCTATTCAGTTGCATACCACCTACTCAGAGGCAATCTATGCCTGACGTACAAGGCCATGTCCAATCCGGAATTAATGGACATGCTCCACCTCAGAAAATCCAAATCCACCAGAGCCACAACAGCAAGAGATTTAAACCTCAACACAGAAATAAATAGGACGTGCTGGAGGGACAGATTCATAACCCAGAGGCTCCCTACACTCTGGAACAGAATCCCAGTCCATGTTAGGCAGAGCCCCTCACTGACTCTCTTCAAGAGAAATCTTGATGAGTGGATGGGAGATCGTAGGTTTACTCCGGGGGACATCTCTGTGTCACTACTAGAGAGAGGCACAGTAAACTAAACCCTAAATGGGCATAGTATTCTCATTCCATGGAGTGGCGAAGGCCACACACACTCTGGCTAGACTTATAAATGCCCTAGGGCAGATAGCCTAGTATGAACCTATGAACCTATAAGATTTCCAGAATGTCTCCAAAGGAGACATAGTCAGGGGGTGACCATGGGGATCCTTCCCCATCATCATAGTCCTTATCTTCTGTGAGGGACTCCTCTGGGGAGTCCACGTGTTTCCTCTTACACGCCCGTTTCCGAGGGGGTTCTTTGGTGGGAGCATCCGAAGAAAACTCAGAAAGGGAAATACCCTGGACAGGGGTTTCCTGGGCTTTGTGCTCTCGGAGTCCTGGGGGGTGGCCTTTGACAGCTGCGGATCAGAAGGAACTGGAGGGATGACCGATGCAGGAGGATTGCTAGAAGTAAGCACCCTCTCCATCACCCAGAAAGCGGGCCCGCCTGAAGAGGAGTGGGAGCCCGGAACCGGAGTCACACCCCACTCTACACAGTCCACCCCCGGGGATGGAGCTTCAAGCAAACTCGGGGCGGTAGTCACCCTCGGACCTGAAGCCGGGACCGACAACACAGCTGGAACCATGACCGGAACCGGAGGTTCCACCCCCCAAACATGAGATCGAGGAAGGGTGGGTTCCGACAGAACCAACACCCAAAGGGGCCTCAGACACTGTCGTTGTCGGCACCGAGGAAGGGGGTCCTCTCGAAAGTATCGGATATATGAGCCTTGGAACAGAGGGATCCAACGGAGGAGAGTATGTAGGGGTCACCAGTGTAATAGACCCAAAGCCTGGAGTGGGATGGGGTCTAGGCAAATTTGAAATTCCCCTGGTGGTCAGCAACTGGTCAAAAAGGCACACCACATCCAGTTCTGAAAGGCTCCTGGTGGATCTTACCGATGCCCCTGAGAGGGAATCAGGCCAGTCCAAAAAGTGGCTGCAGGCTTGTCTGGCAAATGGGTCCACAGACGATGAGTACTGGGTTCGTGGTGTATCACAGAATGGCACCGACGATTCCAGCTTAGAAACTGGCAGCAAAGGAATGGCTGAAGCTGGGAACGGGCGCGGAGCAGAGGTCACAACAGGGGGTGGAGGTCAAGAATGGCTCCAAAGTTGTTGTTGGAACTGACATCAGAATGGAGATAGGCGACATTGGTGCTGAGACAGAGGCAGACAAACTGATCGGAACCGAGATAGTAGGTGGTGCCATAGTCGTCGGGGTAGTTGCCAATGAGGCGACCTCGGTATGCTTCACTGGAGCCAAACTCGGAGCCGAGGTAGTCAGAACTGAGGAGGCAGTACGGTGCTTGGAGGAAGATTGATGGGCCTTGTGCTTCTGGCTTTTACCCCTGTCACCGGCCGGTGAAGAGGGATCCGAGTGAAGATGTTTCTTGTCCACAGAAGGAGGAGAGGAGACCTCCATCACAGAAATAGCCTCTGAAAAAGGTGATGAAAGCAGGCCCTTCAGGATCAATTTATTATGACGCACATTCAGCATCCACTGACTGAAGCTGGCACAAATATCACAAGGAGGTTTCGCCAAGTGCGGAACCCCCAAACAGTACACACACTCTTAATGAAGGTCGCTATTTGGAAGTTTACCACTGCAAGAAGAGCTGTGTTTAAACCCCGTAGTTCCCTTCTTCTCAGACATAATAGCGAACACTCACACAAAAAAGAAATAGTGAGGAAATTGAAGAAAGAGGAAATACCAACAGTGGTAATGGGATACCACAAGGGTAGAAAGGCCAATACCAACAATGGCACGAAAGGGATACCTGTGGGTAGAGCTGAATGTAGAAAAAATGCCAAAGAACTAGCAACTAACAAGAAAAAATTCCGCAAAAACTTGTAAGTTTATAAAGATAAATCACTTAGCTGGAGAGCTCGGTGAAACGCTGCTATATGGCTGTGCAGCAAACGAGATCTGAGGTAACTGGTGAAGGGCATTGTGGGTAGCAGCTTAGCTTGAGAGTTTTTGGTGCACGCAAGCTTAGTATAAGGCCGACTCGGTTCTGAGGGCTCAGAACCGAACCCATCAGTGATAAATAGGAAGAAGATTAACAATTTCAGATTAGATGCTCTTCATTAGATCACTGCTGCAGTAGCCATTACAATATGGGACATATGCTGCCCAGTCGGCAAAGCTTCAGGCTCCTTCCTCACACACTGTACATCTGCTCTTATTATGAAAAGACATGCTACTCTAAGGAGGGCAAATGGACATGCGAAAATTCATGACATTCTTGCTGTTAGAACCCTCATGTAGACTTTCATCAGCTTTGCGTCTTTTTCTTTGTTGTAAACAGTCAAGGATGAAGAAGCAGAAAATCTTTATGCATATTTTTTCAAAGGTTTTGTAGTCTTTTTCAAGTGAGACAGTGGTCAAGAGAAATAGGTTTGCATCTCATAGTTTAGATCTGTTTCTTCTTCTTTCTCAATCTTTTTTTAAACCTTCTATATTTTCCCCTGCAAAAACTGTTTTCCGAACTACTGACTAATTTCCATTGTATTGTATTTACATGTCATTGTCTGTTTGTTTTGTATTATATATATGTTACTGTTACTTCTAAGTATTTACAATTTTTATTCTGATCATTTGAATTGTATCCTTCCTGACTATGTCTGCACTGTGCATTTGCCTACATAGCCTGGGTCATGGTTATAAAGGGTCCCTAGACCATTCCACATACTCAGTTAACAAATGCTGGATGGATGGATGAGTACATAAAAAGTACAGGGGGTTGGCTTCAGCTACTTAAGATATTAGGCAAATAAATATCCCATTCCTTTTTGTCTAGAGATTTATATAAAATCTTACCACATGTTTATCAAAAAGGGCAAGTGTAGTTGTGGACCAGGAATTCCATTCTCATTTTTTTTTGTCTAGATAAGGAACATGATATCAGGTTCTGTCCTATTTGCCTTTCTTTTATTCCAAGAATAGTCAGGAGTGGGATAAAGTCCCTCTTAAAAACAAATGTCAAAGGGACTTAGGGCAATCTGCTTTGTCAACTGATTCCCTATTAGCAGATCCCCCATGGGAAAAAGAAAATAAAATTTGACAAGAGAGGCGAGTGATAGAACCAGTGCCTCCACCTCTCTTGTATGTTCTGTGGCTGACAACTCTGCTGAGGCACATAGGCTATATTGTTACAAGTTTTTTGTTGCAATAAACGCTGACACATTTTTCTTGTACTTCCATCGAGTTCAGAGGTGGTTATGTTTAGCCTTAGTCAGTCAGTCTGATTCTTGGGTCCTAGCACATCCCCTTCAGAGGCCAGTATTGCCCAGGACCTCTCATACATCTGAATAGATTGTTCATCTGATAAAGTCTGCTGGGAAGGCAGAACTGCATATTACCCTTAAGGTGAGAGAGCTCTACATTATGTACTGGTGAAGAACATGTTGGCAAATTGCTAATGGAGGCCTGACCTATGGCTCTGACCCTGAAGACTGCATGTCTAGATACTCTCAAAAGGTGCACTCAGAAGAACAAATATTAGCCTCCTCCTACTACCCTTTCCTTCTCAAAAGAGGACTCAGGAGGGCTTGTTTAATTATGTCCAAGGATTACTAAAAACATCCATTCTTTTCAACCCACTTTTCCTGCCTCTTCTACTCCTATCAACAGGGAGAGTTTCTGATTCTAAAGAAGGAATTTTGTCAGAATTCAATCATGAAGATTGTTTTATGCTTCACATATTTCCTTCCCACTTAGCTTGTGAATCAGGTATGCTTTCTTCAGATTCTCTAAGTGAGGAAATTTCCTTCAGGGTCACATTTTAAAAAATGAAGGACATTTTCAAATGAGACTCAAAGAGGTGACTAAATCTTAAAAGAAGTACTACAGACTCCTCAGCATGGACTCCCCTAAACATGTGGCTATCCCTCCAGTCTTGGGTGCCTTGGGAGATATTCTTTCTGCTGCTTCCTTTTTACTAGATTCTTAAACCCTGGCTCCCAAGAAGCCCAACAGCTTCAATAGGGTCCTAGATACAAGTATCTTTATAAAGACTCCTTATGCTGACCATGTCATTATTTCCTTAAATGCAGAGAGAGGTATAACATGTTTTTTCCTTCTGCTAACCCTGTTCATAATAAGAATAGCAACGTTTTTGGATACATTTGGCAAAAAAGGCCTATACTTCTTCTACCTTAGCTTTCAAGACCATAAATTGCCAAACTCGTATCCAAGTACTTCTTGTCCCAATTTGCTAACACGCAGCAATCCTTGATAATAGGCTAATCTCCTAACTCTGAGATATTTCTGCATCTATGATTACCAAGTACTAATAGTACAAAATGTGTATATGACACTACAGATTTTGTTTCTAGGGCTGTTTCCAGGTCAGCTTGGACATAAAAAATGCTCACCTACACATCCCCATTCACACACCTACACATCCCCATTCATACCAAACTCAGATCATTTTTAAGGTTCTTTGCCTTGGGATTGCATTTTGAATTTATTTCTTTACCCTGTGGTCTAAAATGCCTTGCTCCAGTGAGAGATGACTGCATGCATCAAGACATATGCACAGTTCTGTAATATCAACATCCACCAACTAAGACATTCTGGTAGCTTTACAGCTCTCCATGAATCTTCCCAACAACCCTCATTTTATACAATCAAGAAAGTTAAATCCTGCTCTCTTCTCACCACAGTTTTTCCAAGATAACTTATGGACCACTCTTGATGAAAGCTTTTCTGCCTTAAGAAAAAATGATTTTTTACCATCATCACTTCCGCAGTCTTTCAAAAAAGACAATATCAACTGCAAGAGAATTTCAGAGAATTCTAGGATTCATGGCCTCTTCTATCCCTATGATTCCATTTGCCAGACATTACAAGAGAAAGGTTCAATGGTTCCTCAAATCAATCTGAACCCAAAACTCTCATCCTCCTATATTTTTCAATTCCTTTTCTCAGCATTGTGAAGAGACAGAACTTCCATTTGTGGCCAATCACAGAACTGAGTTCCTTTCTCCCACCCAAACCCTCTCAGTTGGTGGCCACAGATACCTTGGATACTTGTGGGGCTGTTTCTCATGGTGACAAGATGCAGAGAATTTGTGAACCTAAAATAAATATGATAGCCCTGATAAAGGCCCCAAAATAAGGTCAGATTTTAAATATCATTCATATAAACTTGCGAAACAATGCAAACGGATCCAAACAGGAGCACACCAGGTGTAAAGGTTCCTTAACGCAAATTTATTTTATACACAATATAACAGCGTTTTCGCTACACAAGGATGGTAGCTTCTTCAGAGTAAATGAGTACAATTTAAAACACTCTCTTAAAAAGGCAGCGGAGTGTTACAATAATTACATCACTTCCTGACTGCATTTAAATTTAAAGCGCAAGTGTTATCGCAAAAGCTGCAAAATGCGCTCAGAAAATATAACAAATAAAAATAGTAATAATAATTTACATCTCAAGTTAAAAAATACTAAAAAGTGATTGAAAGGCATTTCAGTGTCTTTCTATCCTTATGTCTTATCAGTTGTCCTTCCCTCACTAATATGCTTATGTTTCAAAAATTGCTTTAGCAACCTGTTGTTCATATCTTAGTTTTCCTGCCTTTTAAGAAATATATATTATTACCTACCTTCCCCTAGATGAGCTGATGTGGATTATGGTTTCCACTATCACCAGGGGTTATGGTTCATTAATATGCATATTTATTACACGCAAGCCTAGTTTAATGGGTAACATCTTGTATAAATATGTTTTGATTAGTTGATGGTATTATAAATATACACAAAAAAACTTTTTATACCATTTGCATTTTGCAATAGTTGAAATTAGCTTATTCTTGTATACTATTGCAATGTTACTAGCTTGAGTAAGTGCTTTGACTAATGTATATTGATGTCTTGAGCTAAGCACTTTCAATCACTTTTTAGTATTTTTTAACTTGAGATGTAAATTATTATTACTATTTTTATTTGTTATGATTTCTGAGCGCATTTTGCAGCTTTTGCGATAACACTTGCGCTTTAAATTTAAATGCAGTCAGGAAGTGATGTAATTATTGTAACACTCCGCTGCCTTTTTAAGAGAGTGTTTTTAATTGTACTCATTTACTCTGAAGAAGCTACCATCCTTGTGTAGCGAAAACGCTGTTATATTGTGTATAAAATAAATTTGCGTTAAGGAACCTTTACACCTGGTGTGCTCCTGTTTGGATCCGTTTGCATTGTTTCGCTAGTCTGTTTCTGTATCTTGTGGTATCAATTCATATAAACTTGGAAAATTGTTAGAATAACAGGATTTGTTTTAGCATGCATTTTCTAAAGGATATGATGTCTGAAAATCAAATGTGGGTCATTATTTAGTGATTTCAATCCTTAGTACTTTGCCAGAAAACCTCATGTTTATGAAGAACAGACAAAAAATATAAGGCAAAAATCTGGACAGTTAAACACTAGAAGTCTATATCTCAAGATGCACTAGCTCGAAGCACTCCTCAAAATGGAGAACATCGACATTTGCGTTGTAATGGAGACCTGGTTCAAAGCGGCAGAAAGCACCCCTGTGCTACCAGGTTATAACTCATTCTACACCTTTTGGCCCCAAAACATGGACCAAAGCTCCAAAGGCAGTGGTGTCTCCATATTCATAAAGGATATGCACACCTCCAGACTAGTAGCCTAGCATAACACATCTGAGATACTTCAGGTACAACTAACACTGGATAAGAAAGTGATCCGGGTCATAGCCTGCTCTAGGTCCCTAACCATGTCCCTAGACTCTCACTCCATGTTCCTATGCACCCTGGAATCTATCAAGGTCCAACCCAACACTCTCATACTAGGAGACTTCAACTATCCTTCCATCAATTGGGAAAACTACTCAAGCACCAATACACTGGCCCAATGCTTCCTGGAATTCATCAATATCAATGCCCTGGACCAGCTCATTCTGACCCCCACTACAGGAAGCAACATCCTTGACCTGGTTATTACTAACATGGGTGATTGTTGCTCTACATCAATAGTCAATCCCTCCCTAGTCAGATCTGACCATAAACTAATCACCATGGAAATCCACATCTCACCTACACCCCCTGCAAAGGTAAACTACCTTGAAAAACTTCTCCAAAGCTGACTTTGGGCTCCTAAAAACAGAGCTGGCCAATGTCATGGCACCCATGCAAATGGAAAATAGCTGCATGACTGCCGAATCATACACCAATGCAATGTATGAACAAGTACATAAATGCATGGAACTAGCCATACCCAATAGAACTAAGATGCTCTCCTCCAAAAAAAAGAAGCCAATCTGATGGTCCCCTGCCATTAATAAACTCTACAACAGAAGGAAGAAACTGCTGCAGAAAAAGGTGAAGTGCCAAGACTGGAAAAACTCCCTTATTAGCCTCAACAAAAAGTTGAGATGCTTCATCAAATCCTTCAAAGCCAGCTATGAAGGCAGAATTGCAGCAGGCACTAAAAACAATCACAAAGTCTTCTACAGATATATCAAGAACCTCCACGGCAATACCCAGATTTGCTCTGAGTTACTGCACAGTGGCACCTCCTATACAGAGCCAACAGATATTGTCAACATACTGGCCGACAGATACAGTGCCAACTTTACCCCCCCCCCCCAAAGGACCAATCACAATACCAGAAGAATGCCAGACACCCAGCATTACTGCAGCACAGGTTAAAGCTGCATTGTCCAAGGCCAGGAATACAGCTTCTATGGGACCTGATATCATCTCTGGCTGTGTTCTACATGGACTACAAAGCAAACTGGCACCACATCTGTGTGCCCTGTTCAGTCACAGCCTCACCTCAGGCTTTGTCCCTCCCAAATGGCGCACTGCTACAGTCATCCCTCTCCACAAAGGAGGAGCGACTACAGACCCTGGGAACCATCGCCCCATTAGCTTGATGAGTCTGATATGCAAAGCTATGGAACGCATCATCATGGACCTAATAAACAAGGATATAGGGAATTGCCAAACTCTGGATCCCACACAGTTTGCTTTTGTGAAGGGTAGATCATGCCTGCTCAACTTGGTCGACTTCTTTGAGTCAGTCACCAGAGCTGTGGATGAAGGCAAGTTGGTTCATACAGCCTACCTTGATCTGCCCAAGGCCTTTGATACTATTTCCCACTCAGGAATCATAGAAAACTCACTAAGCTAAGCATCAACCACTATATCACTAGGTGGATTGCAAAAGTACAGTTTTGTACCTACCATAAATGTAGATGTTCGAGTGCTAATACAGCTGCAGTAATCACATATGGGTTCTCTGCCATCAGGCGGTCCCTCGGTCGGCCGAATTCCAAAGTCTAGGTCCGGCGTCGGTTGTTGTCGCTTTCTTTCCTGATGTCAGAGAGGCAGGGGTATACAAGACACAGCCGACGCCAGCCATTTTCTTCAGTCTTTCTTGCCCCAGATGTCAGGTGCCCCCAGAAGGAAGGCAATACATAAATAATATTTATATACATGAAATGCAATATAATCAAAAATCAGTAGTTGCAAGCAAATATACCATAGAAGGATAACCCCATCAGGTTGTATGAAGAGGGGTTAGGCCCTAGGCCTTTACCAAGAGGGGAAGGAGGGAGGGAAACCTGTACTGCAGCTGTATTAGCACTCGAACATCTACATTTATGGTAGGTACAAAACTGTACTATGTTCATCGTGCATACAGCTGCAGTAATCACATATGGGTAGAATCCCAAAGCTACGCACAGGGTGGTAGGCACTAGGTGGAACTGGGATGAGCCAGAATGCCCTGCAACACAGCAGTGGCAAAGCCTGCTCTAGTTTTGGAATATAAAGGCAGGTGGTAGTGTTTTGTGAAGGTATGCACAGAACTCAAGTGGCTGCCTCCAAAATATCTTTGGTAGGAACTCCTCTGAGGAAGGCTGTACAGGTAGCTGTGGCCCTGGTGGAGTGGGATCTGATGCCTGTAGAGACAGATTTTCCATGATAGGAGTAACAAAACCGTATGCAGTGGCCTATCCATTTTGAAATTGTCTGTTTGGTAACTGGCTTCCCTTGAGCTCCTACAGCATAGGACACAAAGAGTTGCTCTGATTTCCTGAAAGGCTTTGTTCTGTCCAAATAATAACATAGCTGTCTATGGATGTATAAGGAGTGTAGGAGCCTTTCCCCTTTGTTTTGAGGATTGGGGTAAAAGGTAGGTAAGTGCATGGCTTGATTTAAAGCTACCCTGGATACCACTTTAGGCATAAATGACGGGTTGGTTCGAAGGGAAACCCTATCCTGATGGAAGATGAGAAAGGGCTGCACAGCCATGAGGGCTTGTAGTTCCGATACTCTACGAGCTGAGGTAATGGCCAGAAGGAAAGCTGTTTTCCAGGACAAGTATTGCAAATCTGTTGAGGCAGCTGGTTCAAAGGGAGGCAATGTTAATTTTTCTAGAATGTAATTAAGATCCCAGGCTGGTATTGGTTGCTTCCTTGGACGTCTTATATTCTTAGCCCCTCTGAGGAACTGTCTTAAGAGTGGGTGAGAGAATAAGGGTGGATCCGTGTTGAATTCTGCAGAAATGGCTGAGGCATGGATTTTTATGGAGGAAAATGAAAGTCCATTGTTCAGCAGCTCAGCTAGATACTGTAATACCTGAGGCAAATTCAGTTTTTTAGGGTCCTGGCCTTTTTTCTCATTCCAAGAGCAAAACCGTTTCCATTTTGCGGAGTAAGCCTTTCTAGTAGATGGCCTTCTGGCCTCCAAAATGACATCCTGCACCTCTTTGGGGAGTAGAGTCTGTTGTGGTGTTAAGGAATTTTCCATGCAGCGAGATTGAGTGTTTTCAGCTGACTGTGAAGAGTTTTGTAGCTGTGCTGAGTCAGCAGAAGAGGCATTAGAGGTAGGGGCCAGGGAGGAGTATGTGTTAGGCTCCTCAGTAGTGGGTACCAGTGTTGTCTTGGCCAGTCTGGAGCAATTAGTATCATCTTCGGTCTGTCTGCTCTTGCTTTCAAGAGCACCTTTGGCAGAAGAGGCAGAGGTGGGAAAGCGTAAACTGTCCATGCTGTCCAACTGAATGAAAGGGCGTCCACTCTCCAGGCCTTTGGATGAAAGGCCCTTGAACAAAACTTTTCCAATTGATGATTCCTGTGGGAGGCGAAGAGATCTATGTCTGACCTCCCCCACGCTTGGATTATCTTTGTAAACACTTGAGGATGCAACTTCCATTCGTGTGGATCTGTCATATTTCTGCTTAGATTGTCTGCCAGCGTGTTTTCCAAGCCTGGCAAGTACTGTGCTTGAAGTTCGATTTGCCATTCCAGAGCCAAGTTCCAAAGTGTCATGGCTAGTCTGCACAGGGGGTATGAATGTGTTCCTCCTTGTTTGTTTATGTACCACATTTACTGTGGTGTTGTCTGTTCTTATCAATAATTGTCCTGGATGCAGGAGGTCCTTGAATGCTGTAATTGCATTTATCACTGCTAGCATTTCTTTTTGATTGATGTGAAGGTGCTTTTCCTTTTGGGACCATTTGCCCTGAATGCACCTGTCTGTCATGTGCGCCCCCCAGGCGTAGTCTGAGGCATCTGTTGTGATGACTTGATTTGCTTGAGGCTTGCAGAATGGAAGACCTGTGTTTGTTTGACATGCTTGGGCCCACCATAGAAATTCCTTTTGCAAACATGGAATTATTGGTATTATTGTTTCCAAACTGTGGCTGTGTTGAGACCATAGGTTTTTTAGGTACCATTGAAGTTTCCTCATATGCAACTTTGCACATGGGATTAAAAGAATGCAAGATGCCATGAAGCCCAGAGCCTGCAGGATTTTCCTTGCAGTAAGCCTGGTACAATTTGCTAGTGTTTTGAAGTACTGAGTTAGTTGCCCCTGTTTTTCTGGCGTAAGATAGGCCATCTGGGTGTTTGTGTCCAAGTTGGCACCCAGGAAAGTTATTTTCTGAGATGGTGTTAGCCTGGATTTCTCTTTGTTGATTGTGTATCCCAGAGAATTCAGTAACCGTGTTGCATAAGCCAGATGTTCCAGAAGTATGTGCTTGCTGTCCGCTTGGATCAGGCAGTCGTCCAAATAAGGGTAAATTTGTATCCCTTGAAGTCTGCAGTAGGCAATTACTGATGCCAGGCATTTTGTGAATACTCTGGGCGCAGTAGATAAGCCAAAGGGCAATGCAGAGAATTGATAGTGTATTGAACCTGCAAGAAATCTGAGGTATCTTCTGCAGCTTTGTCTGATTGGGACATGCAGGTATGCCTCCTTGAGGTCCAATGTTACCAGCCAAAACTCCTTGCCCAGCATGGGAAGAAGCTGCTGTAATGTGAGCATCTTGAATTTTGGTGCAGTAAGAATGTGTTCAGGATGGATAAGTCCAAAATGGGTCTCCAGTCAGTTCCTTTCCTTGGTACCAGAAATAGCCTGGAATAAAAACATTGACCTTGTTCGTGAGTAGGTACCTCTTGAATAGCTTTCATGTCTATGAGCTTTGAAATTTGTAGTTGTGCCTCTGCCCTTTGATTGTGTGGCAGGTTTGGCATGCCTCTCATTTTTGGGAGAGTGTGAAAATGAAATCTGTAGCCTCTGTTTATAACGTCCAGGATCCATTTGTCTGTTGTGACAATATGCCAATTTCTTGTAAATAATGCCAGCTTTCCTCCCAAGGGTGCTGCCAGCTGGTATTTGCTTGGCATGGAAAGGAGGAAGTCATTGGGTTTGTTTCCTGTATTGTTGTGCACTGTCCTCACCACCTCTTGGTGCTGGAGATTGCCATTGCCTGCCTCTATATGATCCTTGTGATTGCCCTCTGCCCCTTGTACGTCTGTATCTACCTCTTTGGGTCTTGTCCGTGGCTGGAAAGGACCAGTTTTTAGAAGGCCAACTTCTGCTAAAACGTGGTGGTTGAACCTGTAGAAAAGCTTTGACTGTTTGCATAGATTTGGCTTTTTCTTCCATTTTCCGTAGTATCTCCTCAGCATTAGTACAAAATAGCACATCCTTTTGTAAAGGAGCATCTAATAGTTTAGCTTTCACATGATCAGGCAAGATTTGTTCCCTAAGCCATGCATGTCTATGAATGACTGATCCTGTAACAGCAGCTCTACTTGAGGCCTCTAGGGCATCATAGCCACATTGTAAAGTGTGTTTACCCACTTGCTCTGCACTATGCATCATATCCTGCAACTCCTTCAAATCTGATTGTTCAGGTTGAGACATTTTATTTCTTAACTGTGATAACAGAAACTGCTGATATTTAAGCATATGAAACTGACAATTTAAGGCCCTCATAGCTAGGGTGGCCGAGGTATATACCTTTTTTCCCCACCTTTCTAAGGATCTTGACTCTCTTTCTGAAGGTAGTGGATTCTTAGCAGTAGAGGCCTTCATTCCCTTGGGGCCTTGAGAAATGGTTTCAGGGTCAGCATTATGGCTTTTATAAAGAAATTGGTGAGAGCTAGGAACCCTGTAGTACCTATCAGGCTTGACTGGGGCAGGAGGCAGTGAATCCGGATTAAGGCAAGCCTCCAAGTAAACATCATCAAGTACGTCCAGGACAGGAGGTATCACCAGAGGTCTGTGTTGATGTAACAAAATAAATTCCCTAAGTCTTTTCTTGGAATCAGAAAAGTCTTGGCCTTCCCAATGGAAGTGTTCCATCAAGGTGTGCAAGGTTTCCCCAAAAGAAAAATCCTCAGGAGGAGATACTGAAGGAATGGACTGCTCTGCATCCGAGTCTTCAATTGGGGAGTAAGAGTGTTCCTCTACATCAGAATGTTCTGAAAAAATGGAGCCCTGATCAGAAGAGGGAGAATCCTCCTGCACTCTGGGTCTCTTGTCTGGAGGGGGTTGGGAACCCCTGATAAGAGAAATTAAATCTTCAGCCATTTTAAGCATCTGCTTTTTAGGCATGGGGCCTGGGGATGGGCCCTGTGCAACAGGCCTCTTGGGATGCCTGGCTGATTTGGACTTAGTAAAGGCCTTAATGGAAAAGGAAGATGAAGGTCTAAAGACACCATGGGTGGAAGTGGACCTGTCCACATTAGGAGGCTCAACGCTCACAGTGGCTTCAGTGGTTGTAGTCTGGGTCTGGGCCGAGGAACCTGCGGTCTCGGTTACAGAAGACACCGCCAAAGACGTGTCGTCGGTAGTCAGGGACTGCATAGGCGTCTCGCTGAGAACCGGACCACGTGTAGCCGGTTTTGGCGTGGTGTCGGTGGGGACCGCGGACCTCGCGTGTCGGTCCTTGCGTTTTTTGGTCAAAACGGTAGTCGGAGTCTCCGACGACATTTTATAATCAAAGGATGTACCAAAAAAGTGTTGGGCGAACTCCGCCCGACGATTAATAGTGCGTTTATTGAAAGTCGCGCAAAAGAGACAGCCCGAGACGTCGTGGTCGGGGCCTAAACAAGGTATGCAAAGGGAATGGAAATCCTTATGCGGTATTTGCTTCCCACGAGAAATACAATTGTTAACTTTTTCTAACATCGGTCTGAGGCAAGAAAAGTTTCCCCAACGGGGTACTTAGCTTTAATGAAGACTTCGGTTTCCAATTTTTTGTAAATTCAGGAGCTGGCCGACCGGCACTTGCGAACTGCTTCTGCTTCGGGCACCGCGCGGCAAAAAAGACTGAAGAAAATGGGGTCGGTTGTGTCTTATATACCCCTGCCTCTCTGACGTCAGGAAAGAAAGCGACAACAACCGACGCTGGACCTAGACTTTGGAATTCGGCCGACCGAGGGACCGCCTGACGGCAGAGAACCCATATGTGATTACTGCAGCTGTATGCACGATGAACATCTGGCTCACAGATAGAACCCACAGTGTGAAAGTAGAGGACTCCAAGTCAGACTGCTGACCAGTCACGAGTGGAGTCCCACAGGGTTCGGTCCAGGGTCCTCACCTGTTTGGTATCTACTTCTCTGAAGTCTAGGTCAACATGAAGGGACTTTGGCTGACAAAGTCTGCAGATGATTGCAAGTTGGGAGCTATTACTAACTCCCCAAGTGATGTTGACATCCTACAGAAAGGCCTCACTGAGACCAACGAGTGGTGTCAGAACCATGGCCTTAAGCTCAATGCCAAAAAATGTGTCATCATCCCCTTTGGGAAAATCCCGGTTCCCATGAATTGCCACATCAATGGTGGTCCACTGAACACAGAAGGCGTTATAAGAGATCTGGGAACACAGGATGACAGCAACCTCTCTTTTGACCACCACATTGCCATTGTGGTCAGAAAGTCCTCTATGTGGCAAATCTCATTACTAAGGGTTTTTCATCTAGGAAGAAAGAGGTCATTGTCTCCCTCTACTCTTCCCTCAATAGGCCAGTCATTGAGTACAATGCCCCATTTGGCATGTACCTCACTAGACACCTGCAACTGGAGGCCACAAAAGTACCTCACAAAGAGGATCCTAGGCCTTAAACACCTGTCCTATATGGACAAACTCAAAAAACTCCAACTATTCTCTGTCTCATATCGCCTACTTAGAGGCAATCTCTGCTCAACTTACAAAGCCATGTTTGACCCAGCTCTGTTAGAAATGCTACATCTAAAGAAATCCTAATCCCTCCACACCACACGCTCCAGAGACCTCAATCTCATTACCACAATCAACAGAACAAGCTGGAGGGACACGTTCATAACTCAGAGATTGCCCATGCTATGTTTGATATGTATGGGAAGTCTGTTCCAGAGCACCTCACTGGCCTTCTTCAAGAGAAATCTTGAAGAGTGAATGGGAAATAGAAAATTCACCCCGGGCATCACTCCAGTGATTCTACTCGACAGAGGCACTGGAAATTAAGGTTGGGTGGCACGATGCCAGGGTAATCCTATGGGATAGGCTTGTAAAGGCTCCTATACACTAGGCAAAAGAGATGCGAGTTTATGTTCAGAGGCAGGAGTGAGACTCAAGTTGTTATAGCTATCTGTTTTAGCATATTATTTCCTGGAGGATGAAATACATTTTTGGATTCATAATAGGAAAAGGAGGAAATAAAACTGTTAACCCAGAAAAACACAAAAAAGCAAGCTACACAGAACTCAGTTTCTTATTCTTTTGAAACAGCAAATCTAATAAAGAGAGCTTGTCAGTGAAACATTTTCCATTGTTTTAAAGGAAAACTACCGAGATACAGAAAAACAGGAAAGGATTAGAAAAATCAGGAGTACACTGGACTTGAAACAGAGAATGGTGTTGGGTTGTTAAGATGATTATGGAAAAGACCAGCAATGATGCGAAAATAGGAAATAAAAGAACTGTAATGTGTAATTTCCATAACATACATTTTGGACATGAAAACTGTGCCTCTACACGGAATGGCTAAAAAGACTGAAAATTTATTAATGGAATTAAAGTGCTTAGTAGGACATAATTCCTACTTTATCATCACTACTCAAAAGGACAATGAAAGGACAGAAGATGTAACTGTAAGCAACAAAAAACGTTTTAGTGCTTATTAACATGTGTAAAATAAAGATCTTGAAGCAATGGTATGGAGATGTATTTTAAATTTGACATGGAGAGGCAATTAATCAGGTAGTGTCTGAAGAAAGTGCTCAGAGGCATTTGTATAAGAGATATTATGATTACTATTTAAAGGGGAAATAGTAAACGGTTCAGTTAAAATTAATGAAAGCATGATATGGACAGAAGTGAATACCTTTCCAAGTAGCTGCATTCCTAGCAGCCTTACTATGTATATATTAAATACAACAGTGCAGAATTAAGTGTACTCATTTAAGCATAGCCTGTGTAATATTTCTTTAGGCCAAGCAGCAGTGAACTAAGAACATGGAAGGGAAACGGAGATAGGACAAGGACAGATCTGTGCAATACAGGAACACAGGCTGCATCATGTGCTCTCAGCATTATTAAACTTAACTTTAGAATATGTAAACCTTGTGGATGCAGCTGTCTATTTGGGGCAACTACCCCTATATGGAAGGGTAACTTCCCTTTTCGAAGATGCATCATTTTTTTTTGTATTTACTGAGAGTTAAGGGATTATGGGGGTTAAAATGTATTTACTTTCTTCTTGTTATTGAAGTAAAAAGTTTGGGAAAATGTGACAAGGATGCAAACAGTGGTGAGAAGTATCTACTTCATACAAGATCAGCCTGCCAAGGAATTTTTTTGTGCATGCAAATTGCAAGCTGGAAACACATATTCAAAAGAACTGTCAAGCAGTATATGTGGAAGCAACAGCTTCTTATCAGAATGACTGCCTTATTGTTTTTTGTATGGAATGTCAATACCACTGCAGGTACAAACAACAAACAGTCATGTATTGTAGGGTGCAAATAGCAATGTTACATGAAACAAATTTGTATGGAACAAGCATGTGAATTTAGCAAAGAAAACCTTCAGAATGGATAATCAGCAAAGTACTGGGGACAACGAAAAGGGGAGTAGTCATACTGATTATTAACTGGGCCCAAATAATGATAGAAGAGGAAAAGAAAGGCAGATTTGAGGAGGATTACACTGACACATATTTATATTCCACTTAAAAAGGAAGTTATGTACTCACCATAATGTTCCATCTGTGTTGTCCATTTTCAATCTTCTTCAATGAATGCTTTCAGATCCAACCCTCGGATCTGACTCAGCCATCTTCTAAACATTCTAGGATCCACCTCTCAAGTTCCTCCCTTACCCATAATGCCTTGACCATTGCAAGACCTCAGATAAAGTTTGCTCCTATTATATGTGTTATTAGGAGAAAACAACAATGCTATGACAGAAAAATGATAGCTGAAAGATCATGAGCTCAAACAGGAACGATGGTTCCTAACAACAATTCTGTTAGATCTCTCCCAAAGACCTGGACAGGGGGAAGGGAGGGAAGTTGAGAAAGAATGAAAATGGGCAACACAGATGGAAAGTTATGGTGAGTACATAACTTTTTTAACTTATGTTGATATTGTAATTCATTCCAAAATGAATGGGACAGAGTCCCCAGCTATGGTAACCTTCGGTCGCTTTCATGGAAGGATGTCCCGGAGAATCACAGAACCAAAAGCAGCTCTGTTTCTTGAGATGATGTCCAATTTGTAATGAGCAATGAAAGTATGAAGACCATGTGGCAGCTGCACAAATGTCATCAATGAATGCTCAAGCCCAAAAAGCATTCAATGTAGACATTTACCTGGTTGAATGTGCCTTTGGTTGTCTTGGTAAAGTTATGCCTCTCATGGAAAAAACATAGGAGATACAATCTGCTATCCATTTAGCCAGTGTGGTTTTTGAAACTGGTTTATCTATTCTGTTATTAGAGAAGGAGACAAATAACTGATCAGTTTTCCTAAACTCCTTAGTCCTGTGAAGGTAAAAACATTAGTCCTGTGAAGGAAAAAACAAAGTTGTCTATGTACGTCTAGAAGATGAAGGGTGTATTCGCCTTTATTATCAAATCTGGGGAAGAAAATTGGAAAACTGATCACTTGATTGATGCTGGCTTCAGAGGCAAATTCTGGTGAAAAGGAAGGGTTTGTGCGTAAAGTAACTGTCACTGTGATAAACATGGTGGTTTGGAAGATAGTGCTTGGAGTTCAGATGCCTGTCTTACAGGAGTAATAGCTGAGAGAAATACAGTTTTCCATGAAAGAAACTTGAGATCTACTTTAGCTGATGGTTCAAAAGGAGAACGTACTAAAGTTTGCAAAACCATAGTAAGGTCCCAAGGTGCAGGAGGGTCCTTTATTGTGGGTCAAGTAAAAAGATACCTTTAAGAAAAGCCTTACATAATTTTGATGATGCTAAAGGAGGAGCATTATCTGCGATCTGTTAGTTGGAGATGGCTGCTAACTGAACTTAACAGTGGAAAAACTTGCCCCGCCTTGAAAAATTGAGGGAAGGAAATCTAGAACAGCAGGAAGTAGGGTGGTAAAAGGATCTAACTCTCGGATGAGCCCAAATGAAAACCTTTTTCATTTACTTTTGTAAATCTTCTTCAACGATTTATGAGATGAAACTAGGATTTTTCGAACTGGGCCAGGCCTGGAATGTCTAGCCATCACTGGAATTGGAAAAAACATGCGGTCAACTTGAAGCCTGCAATGCTCGGATAAATCTGCCCTGATAGGAAGTCTGGACTAGGATCCAGTGTCCATGGAGGATGTACTAGGTGAGACCAAAGGATGGGGAAACACACCTGTTGAGGCCAGAAGGGAGCAATGAGGATAACTGTGCTCTTCAACCAAAATGCTTTTTGAAGAAACTTGGGGATGAGAGGCAGGAGAGGATAAGGTTGACCTAATTTGTGGAAGATCATGTTCACCACTGACTGGTTGAGAGACCATTCATGAGGCATGAGGATGGCCTTGCTGAGCTTGTTCAATAGAATGTTGGATTTCCACAGTATGTGCATCACTATAAGTGGTTGGATGAGATCATCCATTGCCATACTCTCATTGCTTCTTGACAAAGGGAGTAGAATCCGGTTCCCTCCCATTTGTTGATGTACTAGACTACTGACATGTTCATTTGTACTGCAATAGTCCCTAGAGTGAGAAAGCTCTGAAAGGCCAGCAATGCTAGAAGCACTGCTCTTATCTCTAGGACACTGATATGCAAATTGGTCTCTTGTGGGGACCACATGCCTTGAACAGTCCATCCCAAATAATGTGATAGTACAAAACAAGAAAATGGTCTCTCCACGATGTATCAAGTAAAAACGTAGTATTTCAAGAACTCCAAATAATCCACTAGGTCATGTAGAAGGGTAAAAAACTTTTTTATTTAAGGCAGGTGGGAAGATGAGCGCTTTCGCGTGGATACAACCACGCTTCTTCAGATAACATTTACACCCACAGGCAAACATTAAATAGCAAAGTAATAAACATGCCATTAATTACTTAATGAGATCAATTGACAGTTAAAGGTATAACTGCTAAGAAACCTTAAAAACAAAGTTAGAAAAACGCAAATAAAATATATGCATTGTGTATATGCTTTAAAAATATGCTTTAAAAATATGTTAAAGCTCACAAAGCTTGGAATTAAATATGTTAAAACTCACAAAACTTAACATTAAACATGTTAGAAAATATATACTCAATAATATACGCTTATAAGCTCTATATAAGGAACTATGTATAGAAATGCGTATAAAAAATGTGTATAAAAAATGTGTATAAAAAATGCGTATAAAAATATATATATATATGCAGTAAGTGAAACCACTGAGTGTACGCTAAACTTGATATAAGACATTAATAAAGTTAGATTAAGATAAGAAAAATATGAAAAATATGTACATGTGAACTAGTATGACTATTTTGAAAACCTAACTAACAATCTAAATATAGCTTAACATAGCTTAACCATGACCTATGTTTTCTGGTGATGTGATGTTTGGGGTAGGAAAGATAAATGGACATCCTTGATGGATCTCCTTGGAGCGAATTAAAGAAGAGACTTTCTGCAAAGCTGAGACAGTTTTATTGGTTGTCTTAAGGGGTATTGATGAGGACCACTGCACCGCTAGGGTGCATTGAAGAATTCTCATGTAGAGATGAGCAGTGGGAATTAAAGTAATTGCAGCAACCATCGACCCTAGAACTTTGAAGACCAGTTTTGCTGGGGGAGAATGAAGAAAAAGAATCCTCCTGACATGCGTCTGCAATGTAAGAACTCTGTTTTAAGGCAGAAGAGCTAGAGAACTGACTGCATCTAAATGAGCCCTTATAAACTCCTAGAACTGGAATGGCAGAAGTTGTGATTTCACACTATAAGCTCCACATCTGAGTAAATGACACGTAGTAAAGTAAAGACAAAAACTGAAAAACTTTAATTACAATAGGTTAAGCGCTTTTGTCCCTTTTAACGTTTGGGACTTCATCAGAACAAACAGTAATACAAAACGCTTCTTTTTTATACTAAACAATACAGCAATTGAATCAGTTGAAACAACTAAAAAACAATTAAGCAATTACTTAAAAAACTGTATCCTTTATATCACATGGCTTAAAATCCTAAACTATTACAATAAAAACACTTGAAATACACAAAAACACAAAGTGTGCCAATTAAAAATGCACAACTAAAAAATAAATAAGAATTTTAATGCATCTGTTTTTATCACGAGAAGTTACAATAATAATTACTGCACATATTATTTTATTTATATAACCAAAGCCCTCTTCTTCAATACAGGCAAAATGGAAATACAATCAGTGCTCCCCGATGGCATATTAGATTTTAACTTGGTGATGGAAAAAATTCTCTAAGCTCAATAAAAACGTTCCAACCACCTTCCCTTGGGTTCAAAGGCACCAATTCCAAAATTCCAAATGTAAACTTGGTAAAACCAGAACATCGTAAAGAATGCTTAAATAAGGAATTATTAATATTCCCTTTGGAAATAGCATATACGTGTTCATAAATTCTAGTCTTAAGTTTTATTTCTGTTTTACTCATGTAGTAGCTACCACACTTGTCGCAAATGGAGGTATAAATCAGCCCTTTATTGTTACAGTTGCCTCTAACCAGGTTAACTGTGCAACCAACATCTTTTAGAAAATAGAGTCCGATTCTAGAATATAGGGGTATTGTCTGTACATACCACATCTTGTTGTGCCTCTAGTTGTCAATCTAGGGTGCAGACTTGTATTTTCAAACAGGTATTTAAAATTTTTCCCAATCTTAAAAACAAAATGAGGTTTGATACCTAGGCATTCAGAATTTCTGGATTACCTCTAAAAATCATCCATTTCCTAGAAATAATAGTTCTAATATCTTTCTCCCCTTGGGCATAAGGAATAACCATACTATTAAAGTGATTAGGGCCCAATTTTTCATTTTTCCTTTTATCGAAATATCACCTAAAAGAGGTTTATATTTGGTTCTCCAACCTACCAATATCTCAACTTTAATGGCATTAAGTAGTTCTAAAGGATAACTCCGTCCTCAAACATAGTACCAATTTTCTCCATCTTCAGATTAAAACTAGTTAAATCTGAACACATCCTAGCTGCCCTAAACATAGATGCATAGGTAGGTACTAGGCTATCTGCCTGAAGGCATTTATAAGCCTAGCCAGAATGTGTTGGCTTTCGCCACCCCCTTAGATTAGTCCCTGTGCCTCTGTCCAGCACAGCCACTGAAGTGATCCTTGGGGTAAAAGTACAGTTTTGTGCCTACCATAAATGTAGATGTTCGAGTGTTCACACTGCTGCAGTCATCACACTTGGGTTATTCTGCCGTCAGGCAGTCCCGCAGTCGGCCAGAGTTCCAAAGTCTTGGTCCGGCATCGGTTGCTGTCGCTTCTTCCATGACGTCAGTGCACCAGGGGTATATAAGAGGCATCCAACGCCATTTTCTTCAGTTTTTCTTGCCCCAGATGTCAGGTGCCCCCCCAGTAGGTGGGCAATACATATTGCTAATGAAACATGTAAAGAAAATACAAAGAATACCTTTAGTTACAAGCAAATACACCACAAAGGTTGTATCAGATAGAAAGGTATAGAAAAGTTCAGCTAGTTCAGAGGGGATGGAGGGAGGGTAACCTGGACTGCAGCAGTGTGAACACTCGAACATCTACATTTATGGTAGGTACAAAACTGTACTATGTTCATCGTGTTACACTGCTGCAGTCATCACACTTGGGTTGAATCCCAAAGCTAAGGATGGGTGGTGGAGTTAAACAGGGTTTGGAGAAGCTAGTAGGCCCTGCAGAACTGCAGTGGCAAAGCCAGCTCTAGTCTTAGAGTATAGAGGTAAGTGATAGTGTTTGGTGAAGGTGTGCACTGAACTCCAAGTTGCAGCTTCCAAAATATCCTTGGTTGGTACCCCCCTGAGAAAGGCTGTTGATGTAGCTGTAGCCCTGGAGGAGTGGGACCTAATGCTAGCAGGTACCAGTTTCCCATGATGTGTGTAGCAGAAACGTATACAATGTCCTATCCATTTTGAAATGGTCTGTTTTGAGATAGCTTTTCCTTGTGATCCTGCAGCATAGGATACAAAGAGCTGGTCTGATTTTCTGAAAGCCTTAGTTTTATCCAAGTAGTAACGTAATTGCCTGTGAATGTCCAAAGAGTGCAGGAGTCTTTCTCCTTTGTTCTGGGGGTTTGGGAAAAAGGTGGGTAAATGAATGCTTTGGTTTAGGGCCACACTGGATACCACCTTTGGCATAAAGGAAGGGTTAGTCCATACAGCGACTCTGTCTTGATGAAAAATGAGGAAAGGCTCCACTGCCATTAGGGCCTGTAGCTCTGAGACCCTTCTGGCTGAAGTTATTGCTGGTAGCAGGGCAGTTTTCCATGATAGAAACTTTAAATCAGCTGAAATAGCTAGTTCAAAGGGCGGCAGTGTAAGCTTTTCCAAAAAGTACAGTTTTGTACCTACCATAAATGTAGATGTTCGAGGATCCACATTGCTGCAGTCCTAACTATTGGGGTAGTCCGCTGTCCCAGTTGGCCCGAATACCAAAGTATATGGCTGACGTCGGTCAAGGCGCATTAGACTGACGTCAGTACGTCAGGGTACTAATGCGCATGACCGACGTCATATCCTCAGTCTTTTCTTGCCCCAGATGTCAGAAGACCCTAAAAAGACAAGGCCAAAACCAAAAACTCCAAACATTCCTGCACCAAAAATATATACAATATATACAAAATTACCAGAGTATAACCTCACCTACACAACCACCCCTAAACACAGAGGGGAAGGAGGGAGGGTAAATTGGACTGCAGCAATGTGGATCCTCGAACATCTACATTTATGGTAGGTACAAAACTGTACTATGTTCTTCATTCCACATTGCTGCAGTCCTAACTATTGGGTAGAATCCCAAAGCAGAGGTAAGGGAGGCTGGCAAATCATAAGGAAGCAGGAGCTGACAACATGCCTTGCAAAATAGCTGTGGCAAAACCAGCCCTAGATTTAGAGTAGAGAGGAAGGTGATAATGCTTAGAGAAAGTATGCACTGAACTCCAAGTAGCTGCCTCCAAAATATCCTTAGTTGCCACCCCCCTTAGAAATGCTGTAGAAGTGGCAGTAGCCCTAGTGGAATGAGGCCTAATCCCAGCTGGAATCTCCTTGCCATGATGGGAATAACAAAATGCAATGCAAAACCCAATCCACTTAGAAATAGTTTGTTTTGACACAGGCTTGCCCTGAGAACTCAAAGCAAAAGAAACAAACAACTGCTGAGACTGCCTAAAATCCTTAGTCCTGCTTAAATAATAACGCAATTGCCTGTGCACATCTAAAGTGTGCAAAATCTTTTCCCCTTTATTTTGGGGATCTGCATAAAAAGTAGGCAAATGAATAGTTTGGTTTAAAGCCACACTAGAAACCACCTTAGGCATAAAGGAAGGATTAGTACGTAATGATACCCTATCCTTATGAAAAATCAAAAGGCTCTACCGCCATAAGGGCCTGCAATTCAGAAACCCTTCTTGCAGAAGTAATGGCCAACAAAAAAGCAGTCTTCCATGACAAGTATTTCAATTCAGCAGTAGCCGAGGCTCAAAAGGTTGTAGAGTAAGTTTCTCCAACACAAAATTGAGATCCCAAGCAGGAGTAGGAGCTCTCATTGGGGTCTTATATTCTTTGCCCCTCTAAGAAATTGCTTGAACAAAGGATGCGAAAACAATGGTGGGTCACAATCATAGTGAGCTGAAATTGCTGCAGCATGAATCTTAATGGAAGAGAAAGACAAACCTTTGTCCAATAACTCAGTAAGATATTGAAGAGCCACACTCAAATTAGGCTCAGAAATTTCCAAATTGTGTGCTGCACTCCAAAATAAAAATCTCTTCCATTTTTCTGCGTACACTTTCCTTGTACTAGGTCTTCTGGCTTCCATAATCACATTTAAAACTTGTTGAGGAAGTTGAGACCTGCTGTGTTTCAAAACAGAATATGCCAGGCTGTTAGATGAAGAGAGTGAAGCTTGACATTGAGCAGGTGACCGTCCCTCTGAGACAACAGGTGTGGAATCAAAGGTAAAGGCCATGGAGGCTTCCTTACCAGACTCCTCAGTAATGGGTACCAGTGTTTACCGAGGCCAATCTGGAGCTATTAAAATCATCCTTGGCTTGTCTTGTCTGACCTTTAGGAGCACCTTTGGGAGAAGAGGCAGAGGTGGAAAGGCATACACATGAAGATTTTTCCAACTGAAAGAAAGAGCATCCACTTTCCAAGCTGTGTGATGAAACCTGTTTGTGCAAAACTTTGGCAGCTGGTGGTTTAGTGGAGAAGCGAACAGATCTATGTCTGGAGTTCCCCATGACACTGTCAATTTTCGAAATACATGAAGATCCAGTTTCCACTCGTGGGGATCCATGATTTGTCTGCTTAACACATCTGCTAAGGAGTTCTGTGCTCCCGGCAGAAACCTTGCCTGAAGAGTTAGTTGCAAGCTGAGCGCAGTCTCCCATAAAATCATTGCTTGCCTGCACAACGGGTAAGAATGTGTTCCCCCTTGTTTGTTGATGTACCACATGACAGTTGTGTTGTCTGTTAGAATCAACACCTGCCCTGGAAGAAGTAACTCCTTGAAAGCCATTAATGCAAAGTGGACTGCTAACATCTCTTTCATGTTGATATGTAGATGCTGTAGTCTGGCAGGCCACTTGTCTTGTATCCACTTTCCATTTAGATGAGCTCCCCAAGCAATGTCTGAGGCATCTGTCGTTAGAATCTGACTCGCCTCTGGCCGGGTCACAGAGAGTCCCTTGTTTAGGTGACATTCCTGAGCCCACCACAAAAATTCCTTTTGAATGCAAGGTATTATTTGAATGACAGTGTCCAAATCCTGGCAGTGCTGTGTCCATACATTTTTGAGATACCATTGCAGCTTCCTCATATGCAGTTTGGCATTGGGAAGCACCAGAATACAAGATGCCATGAACCCTAAGGCTTGAAGGACTGTCCTTGCAGTCAGCCCGGACTGAAGAGATAGTTGATGGAAGTAACTGGAAAGATTCTTTTGTTTGTCCGGGGTTAAAAAGGCCATCTGGGCTGCTGTATTCAGTCTCACACCCAGAAAGCACATGTCTTGAGAGGGTACTAGACTGGACTTTATTTCGTTCACAGAATACCCTAGGCATCTTAGCACTGCTATCACAAATTCCAAATGCTGTAAAAGGTCTTCCTTTTCTTGAGCCAGAATCAGGCAGTCGTCCAAGTAAGGATAGATTTGAATTCCTTTTAGCCTGAAGTAAGCTATCACTGGAGCCAGAACCTTTGTGAATACTCTGGGCAGTAGATAAGCCAAAGGGCAATGCAGAGAACTGATAATGAGAATTTCCAGCTCGAAACGCAGATACTTCCTGCAACTTAGTCGGATAGGCACATGAAGGTAAGCTTCCTTGAGATCTAAAGTTACCATCCAGTGATCTTTGCCCAGCAGAGGTAAAAGCTGTTGTAACGTCAACATTTTGAACTTGGGAATGTCCAGATAAGTGTTGAGGATAGATAAATCCAAAATTGGTCTCCACGTGTTCCCCTTCTTCGGTACTAGGAACAGGCGAGAATAAAATCCTAGGCCCCTTTCTGGCACAGGAACTGGCTGAATGGCCCCTATTTGGAGCAACAGAGAAATTTGCTTGTGAGCCTCTTTTTTTTGAAGAGGAGGAATGTCTGGCATGCCTTTGAAAGGAGGCAAGGTATGGAAATAAAACCTGTAACCGTGGTGAATGATATCCAAAACCCATCTGTCTTGGGTAATTAAATCCCAATTTTCTTTGAAAAGAGCCAGCCTTCCTCCCAAAGGTGCTGCCAGGCGAGAATGTACTGGCAGCTGAAAAGGTAGGTCATTGGGTCTGTTTACGAAAGGACTGACCCCTGCCCTCACCAGAAGTCTGAGCAGGTGAACCCCCTGTTCTAGGCCTAAAAGAACCTTGAGCTCTGCCCCTACCACGTCTAGACCTACCCCTAGACTGGGAATCATAAGCAGGATATGTCCATCCCTTAGTAGGCCAATTTCTACTAAACTTCGGAGGCTGCACCTGCAAAAAATCCTTAACAGTTTGCATAGACTTAGCCTTGTCCTCCATTTTCTTTAAAACTGCTTCCACAGGCGAACCAAACAACACATCAGACTGTAAAGGAGCATCCAGAATCCTTGTTTTAACATGCTCAGCTAAATTCTGATCCCTCAACCATGCGTGCCTACGAAGAACAGAACCAGTGGCAGCCACCCTCGAGGAGGCCTGCACAGCATCAAAACCACACTGCAAGGAATGCTTACCCACCTGTTCAGACACATGAACTAAATCCTGCAACTCTTTACACTCAATACCTTCTGCCAGAGCATCCACCTTAGATTTCAATTGTGAAAGGAGATAATTCTGATATTTTAACATGTGAAACTGACAATTCAACGCCCTCATGGCTAAAGTGGAAGAAGTATACACTTTCTTTCCCCATCTATCCAAAGCCCTTGCCTCTTTATCAGGAGGAACAGGATTTTTAACAACAGAAGCCTTCACACCTTTAGGCCCCTGAGAGACAGTTTCCGGGTCTGCCCTAGGACTCTTAAAAAGAAACTTATGAGCTTCAGGCACCCTATAGTACCTATCCGGTTTAACTGGGGCAGGAGGCAAAGAATCAGGATTCAGCGAAGCCTCTGCAAAAACATCTTCCACCACATTCAAAACAGGAGGTATAGCTAAAGGCCTATGCTGGGGTAAAAACAAGAATTCCCTAAGCCTCTTCCTGGAATCAGAGAAATCTTGACCTTCCCATTTAAAATGCTCCCTCATGGAATGCAGAGTCTCTGAAAATGAAAAATCCTCAGGAGGAGAAGCCGAAGGAGTAGAATCATCCACATCAGAATCAGAATAAGGAGGAAACTCCTGCAAGTCTTCAGCCGAAGACTCAGAAGCCTCCGAACATTGCTCAAAACTCTCAAACTCAGGTTCCACCCTAGGCCTCTTATCAGGAGGGGGCATAGAACCTCTAATCATAGAAATCAAATCCTCTGCCATTTTAAGCATATGTTTCTTAGGCAAGGACCCTGAAGCAGTAGGAGAAACCCCCACTGAAGCTAAACTTGGCCTGCCTCTCAAAGAGGCCTTGGAAACAGAAGGGGAGGCTCTAACCACCTTAGGAAGAGAGGGAAGAACAGCCACCTGAGAAGCCCCTTCAGCCTGGCCTACTTCCTGAGAGGACACATCCTGTAACAGTAAAGTCTCTCCCTGAGACGCCAAAGAAACTCCTGGCAGAACCTCCGGCTCCACTGAGCCTTCTAAAGAACCGACGTCCGGGACTGTCGGTTCTTCCACTCTAGGCTTTGCTGCTTTGTCCTTGCGCTTTTGGCGAAGCGGCGCCGGAGCATCCGGCGGCATTTTATAATTACAACGCTTCCCAAAACTAACCTGGCACAGTCTAACCTTCTCTTAATAGTGCGTTTGTTAAATCTAGCACAAGAGCGGCATCCAACAACGTCGTGCTCAGGCCCTAAACAAGGTATACACAAGGTATGGTAATCCCTATGAGGTATCTGTTTCCCACAAGAAATACAGTTATTCACTTTTTCTGACATCCGGTTAAATACTGAGGCAAGAAAAAAACAAAATATTCCCCAACGGGGTACTTAGCCAACTTTGATTCGGTCTGAAACTCTGACTTCAGAAACTTTCAGAACGCCAACCTGCACTCGCAAAACTGCTTCTGCATCGGACCATGCGGCAAAAAAGACTGAGGATATGACGGCGGTCATGCGCATTAGTACCCTGACGTACTGACGTCAGTCTAATGCGCCTTGACCGACGTCAGCCATATACTTTGGTATTCGGGCCGACTGGGACAGCGGACTACCCCAATAGTTAGGACTGCAGCAATGTGGAATGAAGAACATCAAAGTTGAGATCCCAAGTTGGTGCTCTCCTGGGCGGTCTTATGTTCTTAGCACCTCTGGGGTACTGTCTTAGGAGTGGATGTGAAAATAAAGGAGGATCCATGTTGTAGTGAGCTGAAATCGCTGAGGCGTGGATCTTAACAGATGAAAAAGAAAGTCCTTTGTGCAACATCTCAGTTAAATATTGTAGAATCTGAGGAATGTTTGGAGCAAGGGGATTCTGGCCTTTAGCCTGGTTCCAGGCGCAAAACCTTTTCCATTTGTCTGAATATGCTTTCCTGGTACTGGGCCTCCTGGCCTCCAGAATGACATCCATAACAGCTTTAGATAGAGGTGTTGGCTGGTTGTTTAGGTAATTTGCCATGCAGCCAGATTTAAAGTCTTGAGCTGGCTGTGTAGAATCTGATTGTTTTGCTGAGTGAGCAGTTGAGGAATTTGGGGTATAATCCATGGTGGGCCGTGGGCCATGTTCCTTAGTATTGGATACCAGTGCTGGCATGGCCAGTCTGGAGCAATGAGTATCATTTATGGCCTCTCTAATCGGACTTTCAGCAGCACCTTTGCTAGAAGAGGCAGTGGAGGAAAGGCATACACTGTTAATGTTTTCCAACTGAATGAGAGGGCGTCCACTTTCCAAGCTAGTGGGTGGAATGTCCTTGTGCAAAATTTTCAAAGTTGGTAGTTTTGGGGGTTGGCAAACAGATCTATGTCTGGGCGTCCCCATTTTTTGAGTTATCATTGCAAATACTTGTGGATCTAGTTTCCACTCGTGGGGATCCATGATGTTTCTGCTTAGGTCGTCTGCCAATGTGTTTTTCTTTCCTGGCAGGAATTGTGCTTGTAGTTGAACTTGGTAAGTCAGTGCTGTGTTCCACAAGTTCATTGCTTGCCTGCATAGGGGGTAGGAGTGTGTGCCCCCTTGCTTATGTTCCACATTACTGTGGTATTGTCCGTCTTTATTAGGAGTTGTCCTGGATGTAAGAGGTCCTTGAAAGCTGTTAGGGCATTCTGTACAGCTAGCATTTCTTTTTGATTGATATGCAGATGCCTTTGATCTGTATCCCATTTTCCCTGAATGCACTGTCCTGCCATGTGTGCTCCCCAGGCATAGTCCGATGCATCTGCTGATACAGTTTGCCTGGCTGTGGGCAAGGTAAAAGGCTGACCCTTGTTGAGGTGACATGCCTGTGCCCACCATAGAAACTCCTGTTCAAGGCAGGGAATGAGTGGTATCATTGTTTCCAAGCTGTGGCTGTGCTGAGTCCATACGCTTTTCAGGTATCATTGTAATTTCCTCATATGCAGTTTTGCAAATGGTATTAGGAGTATGCAAGATGCCATGAATCCCAAGGCCTGCAGAATTTTTCTTGCAGGGAGTTGGGTCTTTGTTGCCATCATTTTGAAGTATTGAGTCAGCTGTTGTTGCTTGTCTGGCATGAGATAAGCCATCTGGGCCGTTGTATTCAAGCTGGCACCCAGAAATATTATGTTCTGTGAGGGCACTAGTTTTGATTTCTTTTTGTTTACTGTGTACCCTAGGCAACTTAAAAGGTGTTTGACAAACGCCAGATGCTGTAAAAGAATGTCCTTGCTTTCTGCTTGAATAAGGCAGTCATCCAGGTATGGGTATATTTGAATTCCTCTTTGTCTGCAGTATGCAATTACTGGGCGCAGTAGATAAGCCAAAGGGCAGTGCAGAGAATTGATAATGGGTTGAACCTGCAATGAAACGGAGGTATCTTCTGCAATTTTGTCTGATAGGGACATGCAGGTATGCCTCCTTGAGATCCAACGTTACTAGCCAAGCCTTCTTGCCCAGCATGGGAAGAAGCTGCTGTAGTGTTAGCATCTTGAATGTGGGTACTTGCAGATAGGTGTTTAGAATTGAAAGGTCCAGAATGGGTCTCCAGGCTTTGCCCTTTCTGAGGACTAGAAAGAGTCTTGAGTAAAATCCTTGTCCTTGCTCCTGTGTAGGTACCTGTTGAATGGCTCTCGTGTCCATGAGAGCTGTAATTTGTTTTTGTGCCTCCGTCCATTGATTTGGTGGCAGGTTTGGCATTCCTTTTATCCTTGGCAAGGTGTGAAAGTGGAATCTGTATCCTTGTGAGACAATGTTTAGGACCCATTTGTCTTTTGTGATGATGTGCCAGTTGTCTGCAAAAAGTGCTAATTTTCCTCCCAAGGGAGCTGCCAAGAGAGATTTGCTTGGCAGTCTGAGGGTTAAGTCATTGTGTTTGTCTTCTGTTAGCTTGGGGCCTGTCTTCTCCTCCTTTCTGGGTAGTGGCACCCCATTGGCGAGGTTTGTAAGGGCCTTGTGACTGACCTCTGCCCCTTGGGCATCTGTATTTTCCCCTCTGTGGTCTGTCAGAAGCTGGAAAGGACCATTTTTTTGTTGGCCAATTTCTGCTGAAACGAGGGGATTGAACCTGTAAAAAATCCTTGATCGTCTGCATAGATTTTGCCTTATCCTCCATTTTCTTTAAAACCTCTTCTGCTTTTACACCAAATAAAACATCCTGTTGTAAAGGTGCATCCAATAAGTTTGCTTTAACATGATCAGGCAGGGTTTGTTCTTTTAACCAAGCATGTCTACGTATGACAGACCCAGTAACTGCTGCTCTACAGGAAGCTTCCAATGAATCAAATCCACATTGTAAAGTATGTTTGCCCACCTGTTCAACTGCATGTAACAAATCCTGCATTTCCTTGAAATCAGGCTACTCTGAATGTGTGTTCATTTTTTGTTTTAATTGAGACATTAGGAATTGCTGATATTTCAGCATGTGAAACTGGCAATTTAAGGCTCTCATAGCTAGAGTGGCTGACGTGTATACATTCTTTCCCCATCTATCTAGTGCTCTGGAATCCCTTTCAGAGGGTACAGGATTTTTAGCAATAGAGGCCTTAACCCCTTTGGGACCCTGTGAAATGGTTTCTGGGTCAGCAACAGGGCTTTTATATAGGAATTTGTGTGAGTCAGGGACTCTGTAGTATCTGTCTGGTTTGGCTGGAGCAGGAGGTAGAGAGTCTGGGTTATGACTAGATTCTAAGTAAACATCATCCACAATGTCTAAGATGGGAGGGATAGCAAGTGGTCTCTGCTGGGGTAGTAAAAGGAACTCTCGGAGCCTTTTCTTAGAATCAGAGTAATCCTGGCCTTCCCAGTGAAAATGTTCCCTCATGTTATGTAAAGTTTCCCCAAAGGAGTAGTCTTTTGGGGGAGATGCTGAGGGAATAGACTCTTCAGCATCAGAATCTTCATAAGGGGAAAAGAGTATTCCTGTTCCTCAGAAGAATCTGAGGAAATTGAAACCTGGTCAGAGGAAGCATAATCCTCCTCTTGTCTTGGCCTTTTATCAGGAGGGGGATGGGAACCCCTGATTAGGGTAATTAAATCTTCAGCCATCGTAAGCATCTGTTTCTTAGGCATAGGGCCTTGTACTGGAGACTGATGTACAGTCTTTTTTGTTTTTAAAGGAGTTTTTAGCTTAGCATAAGATTTAATGGTGAGTTTAGTCGGTCTAAAGACACCTTCTGCAACCAAAGGCGTTTCTACTGCAGCAGAATCTCCTTCTGCTCTGGAGTTGGAAGGGCCTAAAGAAGAAGGCTGTGGCGGCCTAGTACTCTCCGCTTGTGAATCAGAAGCCGTCTGGGGTTCTAAATCAGCGGTTGTCAGGGGCTGCGTAGGCGCCTCACTGAAAACCGGCGACAGGCCCAGCAGAGGCCTCGGAGTCTGGTTGGGTCTAGGCTGCCTGTCCTTATCCTTGCATTTTTTATGCAGGGCCGGTTGTCGGTTGCTCCGACGGCATGGTATAATTAAATTTCCTACCAAAGTAATGTCGGGCGAAATCAAACCGACGTTTGATAGTTCGTTTATTAAACTTAGCACAAAACCGACAACCTGTGACATCGTGGTCTGGGCCTAGGCAAGGAATACAATAAGAATGAAAGTCCTTATGAGGTATTTGCTTCCCACAAGAAAAGCAATTGTTAACTTTTTCTGACATCGGACTGAGGCAAGAAAAGGTTCCCCAATGGGGTATTTAGCTTTATTGAAGACTTCGGTCTGAAATTCGATTTGAAAATATCAGGAGTCGGCCGACCGGCACTTGCGAACTGCTTCTGCTTCGGGCACCGCGCAGCAAGAAAGACTGAAGAAAATGGCGTCAGATGCCTCTTATATACCCCCTGGCGCACTGATGTCAAGGAAGAAGTGACAGCAACCGACACCGGACCAAGACTTTGGAACTCTGGCTGACTGCAGGACCGCCTGACAGCAGGATAACCCAAGTGTGATGACTGCAGCAGTGTAACACGATGAACATCTTTCTATTTCCCATCCACTCGTCAAGGTTTCTCTTGAAGAGGGTTAGCGAGGATCTCTGCCTAATGGAGATTGGAATCCTGTTCCAGAGCATGTGAAGTCTCTGGGACAGGAATCTATCCCTCCAGCACATCCTATTTATTGTTGTGGTGAGGTTTAGATCCCTGGAGAGTGTGGCTCGAGGGGATATGGTTTTCTTTAGGTGGAGCACGTCCATCAATTCTGGGTTGAACATGGCCTTGTATGTCAGGCAGAGATCACCTCTCAGTAGGCGGTATGCAACAGAGTACAACTGGAGTTTCTTCAGTCGAGCTGCATAGGGCATCTGCTTGAGGCCAGTGATCCTCTTGGTGAGGTACTTTTGTGGTCTTTACAGTTGTCGCAGGTGTCTTGTAAGGTGCATCCCAAATGGGGCATTGTACTCTATGATGGGTCTGATGAGTGATGCGGAGAGGGGCCCTCTTTTGATCTGGATGCAAAACCTTTTGTGATTAGGTGGGCCACATAGGATTTTCTAACCACTTTGGCAATGTGATTATCAAAGGAGAGGTTACGACCTACTTGGGTCCCCACATCCTTTATTACGTCTTCCATATTTAGGGGGCTACCACCTATGTGGTAGTTTGTGGGTACTTTGTTTTTTCCAAAGGGGATGACTATGCACTTTTTGGCATTTAGCTTGAGGCCATGGTTTTGACACCAAGTATCTGTCTCAGTGAGACCCTTTTGGAGGATGTCTGTGTCAGCCGGAGAGTCAATTATAGCCCCTAGTTTGCAGTTGTCTGCGAACTTGGTCAGTCATAGTCCTCCTGTGCTTGCCTGTACCTCTGAAAAGTATATGCTGAACAGGAGGGGTCCTAGGACTGAGCCCTGGAGAATGCCACTTGTAAATGGTTTAGAGTTAGACCTAGCTCCCGCAACTCTTACCATGTGGGTTCTGTCCATGAGCCAGCTGGCAACCCATCTCATGACGTAGGGGTTTATGTTCAGGCTGGTAAGCTTGTCTATAATACCTGAGTGGGAAATGGTGTTGAAGGCCTTTGCGATGGCTAGGTAGGCTGTGTGGACCACCTTTCCTTCGTCTATAGCCTTAGTAACTGTCTCAGAGAAGTCCACCAGGTTTAGGAGGCATGCTCTGCCCTTAACAAAGCCAAACTGGGTAGGGTCCAGGGTTTGGAGGTTCCCAATGTCTCTGTTAATGAGATCCATAATGATGCGCTCTGTAGCTTTGCAGACCAAGTTAGTCAGGCTTATAGGACGATAGTTCCCGGGGTCTGTTGTGGCTCCACTTTTGTGGACCGGAGTAACCATTGCTGTGCGCCACTCTGTAGGCACGTAACCTGTGGAGAGCCTGAGTTTAAACAGTGTGTTTAGGTGAGGGGTTAGTTCATCTTTGAGCTCATGTAGGACACAGCCTGGGGCACCGTCTGGTCCCATTGATGCTGTGTTTTTGGCTTTGGAGAGGTCTGTTTTAACCTGTGTCTGTGACTTCAGGGGCACTACATTCTTCTGGTATAGTTATGGGCCCTTTTGGGGGTGAGAGGAGGGTAAAGTTTGCACTGAACCTGTCTGCCAGCATGTTGGCTATATCAGTCAGTTCAGTGTATTTTGTGCCATTCTGCACTAACTCTGAGCAGATCTGAGAATTGCCACTTAGATTCTTGACATAGCTAAAGAATGCCTTGTGGTTATCGTTGGAGTCCATGGCAATTTTTCTTTTGAAGCTAGCCTTGGATGATTTTATGAGGGAACATAGTTTCTTGCTGATACTGATCAGGGATGTCTTCCCTTCTTGGGATTTTACTCT
Organism: Protopterus annectens; assembly: GCF_019279795.1. Classification (NCBI taxonomy): domain Eukaryota; kingdom Metazoa; phylum Chordata; order Ceratodontiformes; family Protopteridae; genus Protopterus; species Protopterus annectens. The sequence continues at coordinate 298,559,218 of NC_056746.1, read as the reverse complement.
TTTCTGTATTAGTTTCCTCCTTCTATTGTACAGCTTGTTTATGGCAGGGGTCCACCACACTGGTTTCCTTTTCTTGGAGGAGCGAGTCTTGGTTTTGTTTGGGATAGCACGATCCATGCATTCTTGTAGGTGCCCACAGAGTGCATTAGTAAAGGATTTTGCAGCTTGGATAGCGTTATCCTTTAGCATGGGGGCTTTGAAACTTCCCACCTCGGTCTTAAGTAATGTGAAGTTTGTTTTTGAAAAGTTTTTCACAGTGGTTTCTTTGACCGGTGTTGGTGGCGGAATGTGGATATCCAGAGTGATTAGTTTATGGTCAGATCTAACCAGCGAGGGGTTGACCTCCGGTGTGAAACACCGGTCGCCCATGTTGGTGATGACCAGGTCCAATATGTTGTCACCTCTGGTGGGGGTGTTGACCAGTTGATCCAGGGAGTTCGAGTTTATAAATTCTAGGAAATATTGGGCAAGCGAGTTTGTACTTTAGTAGTTCTCCCAGTTAATGTTTGGGTAATTTAAATCACCCAATATCAGGGTGTTTGGTAGGACCTTTATGTTTTCAGTGTTTACAGGAATGCGGAGTGGGGGTTCTGGGACACGGTGGGTGATCTGTAGCAAGTTATAATTTGAATAGCAGTTTTGTCTGTTGTTAGTTGCACGTGGATGATCTCTGAAGCATCTTGCTGTGCCACTAACCTGGAGGTGTGGGTGTCCTTGATGAATATGGATACTCCCCCGCCTTTTGTATTTCGGTCTGGGTTTTGTGGCTGAAATGTATGGTATGAGTTGTAGCCTGGTAGTGCTGGGGTGCTCTCTGGAACGTTAAACCAGGTTTCTGTTACTGCGCATATATCAATTTTCTCCATACTGAGGAGTGCCTCGAGTGCGTGCATTTTGAGGTTTAGACATCTGGCACTGAGTAACATTACCCTCAGTTTTTTTGTTACTTGTACTATTTACAGTGGTGGGTTTGTCTTTTGAGCCTTGCCTAAAAAAGGCACTATGGGGGTGGCAAGAGCCTTGGCCAGTATTCAAAAGCCTAAGGGTGACAGGTGCAATCCGTCTCTAGTGAAGCAGTGTGGCTTGTCGAGCATGTCATCCAAAGCTTAGCCAATTGTTGAAATTGATAATTTTTTTCTCTATACTGTGGTATCATTCTTGGTGAGGGCAAGATGCTAGTCAGGGTTATATTGGCCTGGGCTATGTGATTGGAGAGCTCCTCCATGTCTCTCTTCATGTAGTCCAGGGAGGTACGGCTCAGGTCATTCACAACAACATGGACAATGACAGAGTCATATTTGTACTTGTTCTGGAGTGACCTGAGTGCTTGTGTTATGTGGCGGATCCTGGCACCTGAAAGGCAGCTAACAGTAACCTTCTCCTTGTTCAGCCTAGTGAGTGGGACGTCAGTGTGCCCGACTATAGAATCACCTATCACTAGTGTGTTGGGTATGTTATTTTGCCTTAAGGGCTGTGATTGCGTGGCACACTGGTTTTGTGAAGTATGTGTTTCATGGTTTGTTTTGGGGGTGGAGGTTACTTGGATGTCTGCTTTGAAGGTCTCTGTTGCTTTTGCAGATTTTTATTTAGAGCCTCCGAATATGTTTTTGTGTATTTATGTGTGTATTTTGCCGATGCTGGTTTCATAGGTCTATGTGAGACTGGCGGTGTGATGCAAGTAATTCCCTTCACCTCTTGACTGCCTGGTCCAGTCTTGGGTTGAGAGAGCGTAGCCTCCAGTTTGGCTGTATAATTGCATCTCTCGCATGTATTAGTGTTTGGTGGAAGGAGGAAAGGGTTGTCTGTGTACATGAGGCAATTGTAACATTGCCTCAAAATGCCCAGATTCACCTGTTGGACAGGAGAGTACACCTGAAACTGCCCTTTGGACATGCCTGGATAGGTACAGTGAACTGTTTTACTGATTGGCTGGTAAGGTCGAATAGGGAGCCTTGTCCTTCTCTACAGTATAGGATGGTCTAGTGCTTGCTATGAGTTTTGAGCAAGTGCCGGGATGAGAAGTGAATGGTTTGAGTGCTTAAGTTGAAAGTTTGTCTAGTTCCAAGGGAAAAATTGAAGAGTAGACTTTGTGGAGCCGGGAATAGTTATCACCCAAGCTAACCGGCACTGCCCGGTGTGCAAAACCGTGCAAATGAGGGTTTTATAGCAGAGAAAAAAAAGAGAGAAATTAGCCCAAAATGGCCAATAAACTACTAATTTCTGGGCTGAAACCACTCCTCCAGGGACAGATAGGCTGCTCAAAGCTCCCTGTCTCACAGTGAACAGATAAACTTCCTTCTATCCAAGTAAGGTATGAGCAAACACAGAAACTTGTAACATAGCCCTGAATTCAGCACTAACCTGAAAACTAAACTATACTAGCTCAGAAAGGCGGGAAAGCAAGTATATATTTTTTTTTTCAGAAAATAAAGGCAATACAATAAAAAAACACTTTAAATGCAAAGAAATGGCTATCACACTTGAGTGTGTAGCCTACAACAGTTAAACAGGTAAACTGGCCAACTGGCCCTTAAAGATGTTCCTTTTAGTGTGCTTAGGATGGAAGCTCTTAAAATCCAGATAATTGTGGGAGAAAGTAGGTTTCTTTTAAATTTTTGAACCGAATGACTTATTGACATAATCTTTGCATAAAGTGACATCTAAATCTATAGAATGTTCCAAAACTGTTGAAGTAAAATTAAAAAATGAACTCACACTATTCAGATATTCAACAAAAAGTAATGGTTGCTCAGATGCCTCTTTCCATAAAACAAAAATACCGTCCAGGTATCTATAATATGCAAACCAATTTGAAGAAAAATTTAGAATTTAGAACAAATTTTAATTCCCAAGAACAGAGCACCATATTAGCATACAAGGTAGTGCAACTGGCTCCCATCGCTACCCCTTTAATTTGTTTAAAAAATTCACCTTTAAACATAAAATAGTTATTGTTTAATATAAAGTCCATGGCTGTCATAATAAAATTAACCACAGTGTCACTAAACCTCGTAAGGACCCTGATGGCTCCATAAAACAATTCAAGACCTTCCATGTGGGGTATTGATGTGAATAAGTCAATCACATCTACAATCGAAAAACAACCCTCTGCATACCAGTTCTTATTAATTTTAGTCAAAAAATCCCATGAGTCTTTCAAAAGGTGTTGTATTGGGTCCAAAACATTCTAAAGGAGTCTATCAATAAAACCATTTAAGGGGTGGGTGGATCTACCACTAGCTGAAATAATAAACCCTAAAAGGACATCCTTATGTATTTTTGGTATGCCAAAAGCCATCGGGATCAAAGGATGGTCAACCTTTAAAAAGTTGAAAAGCTCTTTGAAAATAACTCCCCGGAGAAGTGCATCTTCAACCAATAGTTGAATGTTTTTAAAGGCAATGAACACCTCATTCTTGGAAGATATTAAATATTTGGTATCATCAGAAAAAACATCTGACAAAGAATTAACATAATCTGTCCTATTAAAAATAACTATACCCCCCACCCTTATCAGGCTTCATAAATCATAAGGTTTCATCTTGCCTTAATTCCTTCATTAAATCATATTCTTCCTTAATCAAAGTAAATCTTTTTCTACCATTCCTATCAGCATCAGGGCCTGCAAAGGTGGAGTAAAAATCAGCAACACAAATATTCTCGAAAGCCTGAACTAGGGGGTGAAGTTGAAGCTGTGGCTGTGTTGAGACCATACGCTTTTTAGGTACCACTGTAATTTCCTCATATGCAGTTTTGCAAATGGTATTATTAGAATGCAAGATGCCATGAAGCCCAAAGCCTGCAGAATTTTTCTTGCTGTTAATTGGGTCTTTGTTGCCATTGTCTTGAAATATTGAGTCAGATGAAGTTGCTTGTCTGGTGTAAGATAAGCCTTCTGGGCCGTTGTGTCCAAGCTGGCACCCAGGAATGTCATTTTTTGTGAGGGTACTAGTTTTGACTTCTTTTCGTTTACTGTGTACCCCAGACAATTTAGTAGATGCTTCACAAAAGCCAGATGATGTAAGAGAATGTCTTTTCTTTCTGCTTGGATGACGCAGTCGTCCAGGTATGGATATATTTGAATTCCTCTTTGTCTGCAGTATGCAATCACTGGTGCCAGGCATTTTGTGAAAACTCTGGGTGCAGTAGATAAGCCAAAGGGCAGTGCAGAGAATTGATAATGGGTTGAACCTGCAATGAAACGGAGGTATATTCTGCAACTTTGTCTGATAGGGACATGCAGGTATGCCTCCTTGAGGTCCAACATTACCAGCCATGCTTCCTTGCCCAACATGGGAAGTAGCTGCTGTAGTGTAAGCATCTTGGGAACTTGTAAGTAAGTGTTTAGAGTTGAAAGGTCCAGAACTGGTCTCCAAGCATTGTCCTTTCTGGGTACTACAAAGAGCCTTGAGTAAAATCCTTGGCCTTGCTCTTGAGTTGGTACCTGCTGAATGGCTCTCATGGTCATGAGAGCTGTAATTTGTTTTTGAGCCTCTGCCCTTTGATTTTGTGGCAGGTTTGGCATTCCTCTTTTCATTGGCAAGGTGTGAAAGTGGAATCTGTATCCTCGTAAAATTATGTCTAGGACCCATTTGTCCTTTGTGACCATGTGCCAGTTGTCTGCAAATAGTGCTAGTTTCCCCCCCAAGGGAGCTGACAAAAGAGCTTTGTTTGGCCAGCTGAGGTGCAAGTCATTGAGTTTGCCTTCTGGTGGGTTGAGACCTGTCTTCTCCTCCCTTCTGGGTTGGAGTGCCCCATTGGCGAGGTTTATACTGGGCTTGTGGTTGTCCTCTGCCCCTTGGTTGTCTGTATTTACCCCTCAGAGGTCTGTCAGTGGCTGGAAAGGACCAATTTTTTGTTGGCCAGTTTCTGCTGAAGCGAGGGCGTTGTACTTGTAGGAAATCTTTGACTGTCTGCATTGATTTCACCTTATCATCCATTTTCTTTAAAACGTCTTCTGCTTTAACTCCAAAAAGAACATCCTGCTGTAAGGGAGCATCTAGTAGTTTTGCTTTAACATGATCAGGCAGACTTTGTTCCTTTAACCAGGCATGCCTACGTATAACTGATCCAGTGACAGCTGCTCTGCAGGAGGCTTCTAAAGAATCAAACCCACATTGTAAAGTATGTTTGCCCACCTGCTCGGTGGCATGCAACAAATCCTGTACTTCTTTCAATTCAGATTGTTGAGGGAGAGAGGTTATCTTTTGTTTTACCTGTGAAATCAGAAATTGCTGATACTTAAGCATATGAAATTGACAATTTAGTGCTCTCATAGCTAATGTGGATGAGGTGTAAACCTTTTTCCCCCACCTGTCTAGTGCTCTTGAATCCCTTTCAGAAGGTACTGGGTTTTTAGCCATGGAAGCCTTAGCCCCCTTGGGACCCTGGGAGATAGTCTCTGGGTCAGCTACTGGACTTTTGTAAAGAAATTTGTGGGAATCAGGAACTCTGTAGTATCTGTCAGGCTTGACCGGAGCAGGAGGTAGAGAGTCTGGGTTGAAACTGGATTCTAAATAGACATCATCCACAATATCCAAAACAGGAGGGATGGCTAGAGGTCTGTGTTGGGGGAGTAAAATAAACTCTCTGAGCCTTTTCTTGGAATCAGAGTAATACTGACCTTCCCAGTGAAAATGTTCCCTCATAGTGTGTAATGTTTCCCCAAAAGAGTAGTCTTCAGGAGGAGAAGCTGAAGGAAATGAATCCTCAGCATCAGAATCTTCATAAGGAGAGAAGGAATAGTCTTGGTCCTCAGAGGAATCAGAAGAAATAGACAGTTGCTTAGAGGAAGCAGAATCTTCCTCTTGTCTAGGCCTTTTGTCAGGAGGAGGCTGAAACCCCCTGATAAGAGAAATGAAATCTTCAGCCATTTTGAGCGTCTGTTTCTTAGGCATAGGGCCTTGAACAGAAGACTGAAGTGTAGTCTTTTTTGATTTAGAAGGAGTCTTCGATTTGGAAAACATTTTGACTGTAAGAGTCATTGGTCTGAATACGCCTTCAGAAACCGATGGCGTTTCTGAAGCACCGACGTCCTTGGAAGGTAAATCGTCGGAAGGGCTTGAAGTAAAAGGCTGCGTCGGCCTAGTACATTCCGTCAAAATATCCGTAGCGGTCTCAGGTTCCAGAACTGCGGTAGTCAGGGGCTGCATCGGAGCCTCACTGATAACCGGAGACCGGATCAACCGAGGCCTCGGAATCGGGCTTAGGCCTGGGCTGTCGGTCCTTGTCCCTGTGCTTTTTGTGTACGTCGGTAGTCGGAAGCTCCGACGGCATGTTATAGTTAAATTTTCTACCAAACAAGTGTCGTGCGAAATCAAATCATCTTTTAATAGTATGCTTATTAAACCTAGCAGAAAAACGACAAGAAGTGACGTCGTGATCAGGGCCTAGGCAAGGTATACAATAAGAACGAAAATCCTTATGAGGTATTTGCTTCCCACAAGAAATACAACTGTTAACTTTTTCTGACATCGGTCTGAGGCAAGAAAAGTTTCCCCAACGGGGTACTTAGCTTTATAGAAGACATCGGTCTGAAATTCGAATTCGACAATCTCAGGAGTCGGCCGACCGGCACTTGCGAACTGCTTCTGCTTCGGGCACCGCGCGGCAAGAAAGACTGAAGAAAATGGCGTCTGTTTCAGTATATGTACCCCTGGCGCACTGACGTCAGGGATGAGGCGACAGCAACCGACGTCGGACCAAGACTTTGGAAATCCGGCCGACTGCGGGACCGCCTGACGACAGGATAACCCAAGTGTGATGACTGCAGCATGGTAACACGATGAACATCAAAGACACAGAATAATCACTAACAGAATGACAGTAGCAATAATTTTAAAGTTATATATAAAAAATAAACTAGTTTCTCACCCCCCCCCTTTTTTTTCTTTTTATATAAAGTATAAATACAAACTATGGTAATGAGGGAATACCTGCAAGTGAGGTAAAGATATTATGAAAGGCTACCAACTATAGTAGAAATGATACCAGGACAAAAACTTTGGCACAAGAGACTAAGGGAGCTAAAATATAACAGAAAAAGACTAATAAAGAAGAAAATTAGTTAAATATACTGACAAATACACTCACAAAAATCCTTAGAGCTCGAGAGATTGCAATCCCATCCAAACCTGAAAAGTGGCAGATGAGATCTTAGCTACTGCAATGGTCAGGGGCATTATGGGTAAGGGAGGAGCTTGAGAGTCAGATCCTAGAATCTACAGAAGAGAGCCAAGTTGGATCCGAGGGTTGGATCTGAAAATGACATGACATCAGATCAACTATTATGGAGCTTAAGAGAATTTTGGGATAAATAATTAGAGGGAATTCATGATGGCAACAGTAAGCGTACATTTCCATATACACAAAACAGTACCCCTTGGGTATTCATCCACTGCTCTTGACATGCTGCTGTGCAGAGCTCTAGCATGAAGATATGCAGCATCTTGTAAGACTGGCCCACGGTTGTGCTGAATGCTATGAGGCAGTTTGGGGGATAGGTATATGCCAATTAGCCATGTGCTCTCTTTCTAGGAATGGACTCCAAGAAGGCATCTACACTCTAAGCAGATCAGCACAGCCAATGCTCCCACACTGCTCTACTCAGTCATACAGATCAGCACGGCCAACCCTACCATGTGGCAGTACTGAGAAAAGAAAGGTCCACGTTCAACAATCTAGCATGACCCTGGTGCAAGGATCAGAGGTGGGTGGAACTGTTAGATACCAGGCATAAGGCATCCATGATGTGAATTAATGGCACTGGCATCAGAATGGGGATCTAGGCTGGTAGAAAACCTTAACTACCTGGGATACATTTAACTTACTGGCATAAGTATGGGGAAAGGGGGGGGGACGAGGGAACACTAGCCAGCAGGAATACATGATACATTTAACTTAAATGCCTTCTTGTGATGGACATTACTATGGGGATTGGGGTGGGGAGAATCAGACACCAAGGATCTACATATGTTCCATAACAACACAAAGTATTATGGGGAGGTGGGACACACTAGCCACTAAGGTACCTACAAGTGTGCCATAACAGAACTTAAACTATTATGGTGATCAAAGAGTAGTGGGAACCAGGGGAGGCATGTATGGAGACTGTGGTCGGTGTGTGTGTTTGAATGTGTACTTGTGCGTATGGGAGAGTGACTGTAGGGGATAATGTCAATGCCTTTATGAGCACCAGTTTAATACTAGTAACTGGGATTCAGATACATGCAAAACAGTCGATAATGGACAGAAATTACATTTCACAGGAGAATGGACAATTAAAAGAAAGCTTTGAAATGCATCCAATCATGAACTCAGATCTTGCACTAATAAAGACTAAGATAAAGATGCAGGGCAATGAAGTATCCGCAATCCCGCTCAACTGTGAACCCTCCCTTCCACACACCCCTTTTCTTCTCTCATGTACTCCTAGTCTACTTTCACTCCCACCCTCTTACAGGCATCACTCCACCTCTTCTGGTATTTCTCGTTTTCTATCCCTCTACTCATTCTACCTGTCCCTTACCCTCCTTCTACATTTCTATATCCTTGTTCCACTCTGACTATTTCCTACCTATTTATTGTACCTTTCCTCTTCAATCCACTTCTACTCTTACTCGCTTTTAAAAAATGCCTCCCCACCTACCTACCCTGCTTATACTCTTAGTCTTAATCCCCTTCTTACTATTCTCTGCTCACCTTCTTACCTTCTTTGAAAACCCACTTAATACCCAGTTTAACTATAAACTGAAACACACTTCTACTACCTACACTTCTCTCACCTCTTTCTTAAATGTTAATTCCACCCCTAACTACCTTCTTCCAAAGTTCCATAGACTCTCCCATCTTAACTACACTTCACCCTAGATAAGAAAATGAAACTTCTAACCCTTGTTAAGAGCAACTACTTAACCAAACCAGATAATCCTACCTTACAAGATGGTGACATCCACCTAACCCTGGCCCAGTATCTCCTTCCCCTCAAGTAGCTGGACCTAACCCTAATAATACCTTACTGATTGGACATCTTAACATTCGTAGTGTAAACAACAAAGTTCCTTACCTTCATGCCATCCTTGATACACACTCTTTGACATTCTCTGCCTCTCAGAAACCTGGCTAAAACCAGTAACAAAAGATACAGAGATCACACCCCAAGGCTATAATATAGTAAGACTTGACCGTTCTAAACGGAAAGGTGGTGGAGTAGCAATCCTGTTTAAGAATCAACTCAATATCTCTACACTCCCTGCCTGTCCAACCCTGGATAGCAAAGTAGAAGCCATTATTACTAAAGTCCAATTAAATGCCCAAAAATCTCTTTATATCATCTGGTATACATACCTGGGTAACAATATACCTATCATAGAAGACTTTCTCAGTTGGGTTTCTAACACTTACCCCCAAGAAACTATAATATTAGGTGACCTTAACATAGACTGGAATTCTATTAATACTGATAATCCCTCCTCTCACATTAACCTAAATGGTTTTACACAATCCATTAGCTCTACTACAAGATTTAATAAGTCCAGCAAAAAAGAGAGTATCTTAGACTGGATACTCATAAACAAACTCAACATTACATATAACGTAGGAACTTTGCCAGATGATATCAGTGACCATTGTTTAACATATATTACAAGAGAAAAGACTGATTGTTTAAACCTCCCTAACTTAAGAAAAATACGCTCGACCAAACACTTTAATATAGAATTATTTCAAGCTGAACTGAATGCATGTAACTGGAACACCTTGAAATCTCTTCCTCTTGAAGATGCAGTAATATTCTTTAATTCTACCTTCTTGTCCATTCTTGACAAACATGCTCCAGAGCGTACCATCAGAATGAAATCTAAGACAGCCCCATGGCTCTCTAGCGAAACTAAAAAACTAATCCTCTCTAGAAATAAAATCTGGGCCAAATGGAGATGCCATAGAAACAGCCCTGATTTACTTCACTTCCGCCAGCTCAGAAATTTGACCAAAAAAGCAATTATCACAGATAAGAGAAAATTCTACTATGAACTTCTAAGATACTCATTTTAATAATTCAAAACAATTCTGGTCATCTGTAAATAGACTCCTTTCCCCAGGAACAACCAAAACCCTTCCCACTTAATGCTGACCCAGACACCTTACCTAACTGCTAATGCTTTTAACTCTTTCTTTTCGAAACTATTCTATCTCTTGCTAGACAACTGAACACCAACAACTTCTATCCTCCAACTAACCTAGTAGACTCTACTTTTAACTTCTCTCTTCAACCTATCTCCACCTCTTTTATCTACAGACTAATTCTCAAACTGAAACCATGTACCCCCTCTGCTGACAAAACCCCTTCTCTTTATCTCCAAAAGGCAGCTAAAGTAATTGCTTACCCTATATCCATTCTAATAAACAGGACAATCCAAGAGGGAATCATTCCTGATATTTGGAAAATCTCTCATATTATCCCTCTACACAAAGGTGGTAACTCTTTTGACTTCTCTAACTTTAGACCTATTGCTCTCCTCTCCCCCTTAGCAAAAAGTATGGAGAAATGCATTCACCAGCAACTTGTACAATATCTCTCTTTACATAACATAATAGCAAATTGCCAGCATGGCTTTAGACCTCATCATAGCACCACCACTGCCCTCCTCTCCTTTGTGGATACTATCAACTGGAACCGCAACAATAACCTTCTCTCTTCGGCTCTATTTATTGATCTCTCTAAAGCTTTCGACATGGTCAACCATTCTTCTCTAATTAATATCCTTGAATCCCTCTCATTTGATAACTTAGCTATCAAATGGTTCAACTCGTATCTGAGCAACAGACAACAAGCTGTTCTTTGGGATAACCACATCTCTTCATTATTGCCAATTTCCATTGGTGTCCCTCAGGGCTCTATTCTTGGTCCACTACTCTTCTCCCTCTTCATAAATGATCTGCACTCAGCAATCCCTCAAGCAACTTGCATTCAATACGCTGATGACTCTACCATTATTTGCTTAGCATCTTCTTCCATAGAACTAATCTCACTAACTCAAAATATCTTTAACACTGTAGAAACATGGTTTACTAGACGGTACCTCCTTCTTAATGCAAAGAAAACTAAACTTCTTCTCTTCACCCCTACCTCTCGGACATCTCCTTTACACTTCACTATCTCTTCAACCCTACCTCTCGGACCTCTCCTTTACACTTCACTATCTCTTCAAACAACGCCACTGTCATCTCTCCTGACACTACTACTAAACTGTTAGGAGTAACCATTGATAATAATCTCACTTTTGATCAACATATCAACAACACCATCAAATCTGTTAACAGAAAAATAGGATCCTTATACCGTATCAACAGTTTCTAACCCCACCTACTAGAGCTAAAATTGCCCTCTCCCATTTTATATCTACTCTCTTTTATGCCTCTCCAATTTATACAAACCTCAAGAAAGCTAACCTAAACAAACTAGCTGCTTGTTATAATAACATTGCCCGCTTTGCCACTGGTAACCCTTACAGAACCCATCACTGTCTAAACTTGAAACTCCTAGGCTGGCTCGAATTTCAATACTATCTTCTCATCTCACAACTTACCATTGCTCACAAAATTCTGTACCAACCTGACAACACCCCTATACTCTCTCAACTTTTAATCCCTTACAATAATCTTAACTCCCTCCGTTCTTCTTGTAGACTCTGACCAGATCAATAAAGTCTAACAACTATGCCGGCAACTCTTTATTCACTAATATGGTTGGTAGAAGATGGAATCTGTTACCTAGTGATATAACACTGATTTCATCATTTCCTCTCTTCAAAGAAAAACTCAAGCTTTACTTCCAAAATCACTGGCTCTGTTCTTGTAGTACTCCTGACTGACATTCTTCTCCTTCTCTTTTTTAGCTCACCTCTTCTTTTTCCACTCCGCCTATTTTTGGCTTGCTTTTTAAGCTTTTTCCTAGTCTATCTCTTGCCCATGTTTGGCCTTTATGCTTTACCCCCTTCTCCTTGCTCTTCTCTCTCATCACCTTTGCCACTTCTTTTTCTCCTTACTCTCTTTTCTCTCTACTGCTTCTTCTCTTCTTCTGTTTCTCCTAGATTTCTTTATAACTACCTTAACTTACCTATCATTCTTTCTGATAATTTGTTTCTTTAGCCTTAGCTTATAAGTTTAATGCTCTGTAACTGGCTATGTATTTCTCTTTGCCAACTGTAGTTTCTTTTAGCCTGTCCTTTTTTTGGGGTCTGATTGTATTTTAATTATTATTCACAAATATATATATATTTACCATAATGTATTGTTGTTATATGTTTTTTTTGTGGAGCTTTTCTCCCCGGGCCTCTACTGAAAATGGATATGTATCCAGCTAGACTAGCCTGGTCAACAAATGTAAAATAAAATAAAAATAAAGTAAGAGACACTGGCAATTACCGATTTATTTATAAAAAGTGGAACTTAAGGAATGGATAGTGGAAATGATAAGACAGATATTACAGAAGACTGTAATTTCTACAGAAGGTATAGTTAAGAAATGGGATAAAACGAAGCTACAGTTTAATAAATACAGTAGAAATAAGAGAGACAGAGATAAGGGAAAGAAAAAACAGACATTATTTAGGGAGGATGGCAAAGGTTAAAGTATTGCAGAAGAAGGTGAATCTCATTTAACAAGAAGATGAGCACTTGCCAAGTACTAAAGGGAAAATAAGGGAATATATAGATAATACGCATGAAGATAGAAAGGTTACTGTTAAGCAGGATTTTTTTTAACAACTCCAGAGCACAAAGTCTCTTAGCACAATGACTTAGGCAACAGAAAGAAAGAAGTATATTCGCCAAACATAGGAAGCCTAATGACAAGGAAACCTAAAGTACAGTTGTGTACACTTACCATAAATGTAGATATTCAACTGTATTCACTGTTGCAGTCATCATATTTGGGTTATCTGCTTGCAGTAGCCCTCAGTCAGCCTGATTATCAAAGTCTTGGGTCCTGCGTTGGTTGCTGTCTCATCTTCCGTGACGTCAGGTAGTCAGGGGTATAAAGCATGCAGCCAACGCCATTACATCAGGTTTTTCTTGCCCCAGATGTCAGGTGCCCCCTAATGGGAAGCAATTAAATATAAATATGCATGCTTATATCTCCAACAAAAAAGCAAATACACCAAAAAGCTTTTAAGCATAGTAAAGGAGAATAGAGGTACAGCCAAAAGAAGTCAGGGGGCTGGAGGGAGGGTAACTAGGACTGCAACAGTGAATACACTCAAACATCTACATTTATGGTAAATGTACAAAACTGTACTATGTTCTTCGTGTTTCACTGTTGCACTCATCACATTTGGGTAGATTCCCAAAGCTAAGGATGGGAGGAGGAATTTAGATAGCATTAGGGCCAGCTTTAAGGCCCTGCAAGACTGCAGTGGCAGAGCCAGCTCTGGATTTAGAGAAAATTGACAAATAGTAATGCTTGGTGAAAGTATGTACAGAACTCCAGGTAGCAGCGTCTAGGATGTCCCTGGTAGGGACACCCCTGAGAAAGGCTGTAGAGGGTAGATGCAGCCCTGGTTGAATGTGGTCTAATCCCCTGTGGGATAGGTTTTCCATGGTGCTTATAGCAGAAATGAATGCAATGGCCTATCCATTTAGAAATGGTTTGCTCTGAAATAGCCTTCCCCTCTGCCTCTGCAGCAAATTCCACCAGCAGTTGTTCAGATTTCCCTTTGAGGTTTAGTCCTGTCCAAGTAAAATCTAAGTTGTCTGTGCACATCTAAGGAGTGCAGTACCCCTTTCCCCTTTGTTCTGTGGATTAGGAAAGAAGGTTGGCAAATGAATGGACAGATTAAGAGCCACACTGGATACTACCTTGGGCATGAAGGAAGGATTGGTCCTGAGGGACACCTTGTCCACATGAAAGATGATGAAAAGCTCCACTGCCATAAGGGCCTGTAATTCAGATACCCTTCTTGCTGAAGTGATTGCTAAAAGGAAGGCTGTTTTCCAAGAAAGGAATTTTAACTCCGCACTTGCAGCTGGCTCAAAAGGAGGTAGAGTGAGTTTTTCCAATACAAGGTTAAGGTCCCAGGCTGGGGTTCGGGCTCTCCTGTGTGGTCTTAAGTTTTTGGCCCCTCTGAGGAACTGCTTGAGCAGTGGATGAGAGAAGAGGGGTGGTTCAGTGTTGTAATGAGCTGAAATGGCTGAGGCATGAATTTTGATATAGGAAAAGGAAAGGCCCTTGCGAATTATCTCAGTTAAGTATTGAAGAATCTGAGGTAAATTGGGCGCTGCTGTGCCCATCCCCTGAGTTTGGTTCCAGGCACAGAATCTTTTCCATTTTTCAGCATAAGATTTTCTAGTACTAGGCCTCCTTGCCTCCAAAATGACATTCAACACTTGTTTACTGAGGGATGGTAATGGAGAGATTAGATAATAAGCCATGCTGCCAGGTTCAGGGTTTGAAGCTGAGGATGCAGAATCTGGCCCTCCTGTTGAAACAGCAGGGTAGGGGTCTGAGGCAGATGCCATGGAGCCAGCAGTGACACACTGCACAAGAGGGGGTACCAGTCCTGGCGTAGCCAGTCTGGTGCAATCAGTATCGTCCTTGGTTTGTCCTGTTTGATCTTTAGTAGTACTTTGGAGAGGAGAGACAGAGGAGGAAAGGCATAAAATGATTGTTTTTTCCAGCTGAAGGACATGGCATCCACTTTCCAAGCTCATTTGTGGCGAGTCCTTGTGCAGAATTTGTTCAATTGGTAATTCTGGGGGAGGCAAACAGGTCTATATCTGGGCTCCCCCATTTGTTTTTCAACATGTTGAAAGTCTTTGGTTAAAGTTTCCACTCGTGTGGGTCCATGAGATTTCTGCTTAGTTCGTCTGCCAGTGTATTTAGCTTTCCTGGCAGGAATTGAGCCTGTAGATGCACTTGGTAGCTCAAGGCTGTGTTTCACAGAGCCATGGCTAGTCTGCAGAGGGGGTATGAATGGGTATACCCCTGCTTGTTTATGTACCACATAACAGTGGTGTTGTCTGTCTTTACCATTAATTGTCCTGGAAGAATGTGGTCCTTGAAGGCTGTCAGAGCATTCTGTACAGCTAACATTTCTTTTTGATTGATGTGCAGGTGCATTTGACTTGCGTTACATTTGTCCTGAATGCACTTCCCTGCCAGGTGAGCCCCCCATGCATAGTCTGATGGGTCTGTTGGTAGGGTTTGTGCAGCAGGGGGTAGAGTGAATGGTAGTCCCTGGTTTTAGTGGCAGGTCTCTGCCCACCAAAGGAACTCTAACTGCAGGCAAAGTATGATAGGAATCATTTCTTCTAGATCCCGAGAATGTTGACACCATAGACTTTTTAGATACCATTGTAGTTTCCTCATATGCAGTCTTGCATATGGAATTAGTAGAATGCATGAGGCCATGAACCCCAAGGCATTAGTTTGAAGTAAGTTGTGAAATGAATTTGTTTCTATGGCATGAGGAAAGCCATCTGGGAAGTTGTGTTCAAGCTTGCTCCCAGGAATGTAATTTGTTGACAGGGTACAAGATGTGATTTCTTTTCGTTTATGGTGTGCCCCAGACAAGTTAGCACTTGTTGTACAAATGCCAGATGATTAAAAAGTATGTCCTGACTTTCTGCCTGAATTAGACAATCGTCCAGGTATGGGTATATTTGAATATTTCTTTGCCTGCAAAATGCAATGACTGGAGCTAGGCACTTTGTGAATACCCTGGGCACAGTAGATAAACCAAAGGGCAGTGCAGATAATTGATAGTGCATGTAGCCTGCTTTGAAGCGTAGGTATCTTCTGCAAGATTCCCCGATTGGGATAAGCAGGTAGGCTTCCTTTAAATCCAGTGTTGCCAACCAGGCATCCTTGCCTAGCATAGGAAGCAACTGGTGAAGAGTTAGCATCTTGAATTCTGGGTTCACCAAAAAGGTGTTCAGGATACAAAGATCCAGGATAGGACGCCATGAGTTGTCTTTTCTGGGTACTAGGATACGTCTCGAGTAGAAACCTTGTCCTTTTTCCTCTTCTGGTATAGTTTGAATAACCTTTATGCTTAAGAGAGAGAGTATTTGCTTTTGAGTCTCTGCCCACTGATTTGGGGTTAGGTCTGGCCAACCGTTTGGGGTTGGCAACGTGCGGAAGTGAAATCTGTATCCTTGGGAAACTATATTTAATGCCCATTTGTCCTGGGTAATGAGTTCCCAGTTTTTTGCCTGCAGAGCAATCTTTCCCCCTAAAGGAGCAGTCAGTTGAGAAGTGCTTGGAAGTTGTAAAGTTAAACCAGTAAGACAGCTTACCATGGGGGGGGGGTCTTACTACTCCCTGATTTTGAAGTGGGAGCCCTCCACTGCTTAGTCCTGTGCGTACCCTAGGACTGAAGCCTGGGTGGTCTGCTGGTCCTGGGTTTGGACTGAGAAGGCCTGGAAGAGGCAGGAAAGGACCAATTCTTAGAGGGCCAATGCCTACAAAATCTAGGAGGCTGTACCTGTAGGAAATATTTAATAGCTTGCATAGATTTAGCTTTTTCCTCCAAATTTTTAAGTACTTCTTCTGCTTTGCTGCCAAATAGGCGGTCCTGATTTAAGGGAGCATCCAGCAATTTAGCTTTAACGTGATCTGCCAAGGATTGTTCCTTAAGCCAAGCATGCCTTCTAAGTACAGACCCAGTGACAGCAGCCCTGCAAGATGCCTCTAGTGAATCAAAACCACATTGCAAAGAATGTTTTCCAACTTGTTCAAAAGAATGCAGTAAATCCTGTAAATCCTTATTTTCAGCACAGTCAGGAATCAACATAATTTTCTGTTTAAGCAATCCACGAATATGCTGCTGACACTTTAACATATGAAACTGGCAGTTTAAGGCCCTAATGGCCAAGGTTGCAGAAGTGTATACTTTCTTTTCCCATCTATCCAGCGCCCTGGAATCTCTATCAGAGGGGGTAGGATTTTTGGCAGCAGTAGCCTCAATGCCCTTGGGTCCTTGTGAAATAGTCTCAGGGTCCGCAGTAGGATTTTTAAAAAGGAACTTGTGAGAGTCAGGAACTCTGTAATATCTATCAGGTTTTCTTGGAGCAGGAGGTAGAGAGTCACGGGCCAAGCTAGATTCCGAAAAGGCATCAACGTCTAGTACAGGATGGATAGCTAAAGGCCTGTGTTGGGGGAGGAGTAAGAAATCCCTAAGCCTCTTTTTAGAATCAGACTAATCCTGGCTTTCCCAGCGGAAATGCTCCCTAAGAGTATGCAAGGTTTCACCAAAAGAGAAATCCTCTGGGGGGGAAGCAAAGGGAATAGAGTCCTCTGCATCAAAATCCTCATAGGTAGATAAGGGTAAATCCTGATCATCAGAGGAAACAGAAATTTCAGAATCCTGATCAGAAGTATCATAAGCAAATTCAGTCCTAGGTCTCTTACAGGGGGAAGGTTGGCTTCCCCTGATTAGAGTAATAAGGTTTTCAGCCATTCTTGTCATTTGTTTCTTAGGCATAGAGGCCTGACCATGCGGTCTGGTTGTCAGTTTTCTAGGTATGGTTCAGGTTTTAGGCCTTGAAAAAGAAGATGGCACCAGTTTAATATGCAAGTCAGTAGGCCTGAATACACCCTCAGAAGCCGGTACCTGCACAGCGGCTCCGGACCCATCCAAGGTAGAGACATCCGCAGGTTCCACAGTTGAACTATCTCACGGCATACCGGACTCTGGATGGGTCTCAGTAGAGGCCTGCGAATCTGAAGTAGCAGGTATCAGGGGCTGCGAAAGCACCTCACTGAGTACCGGTGAACTGGCGACTAGCGTAGGAGAAGCATTGTCGGCAGCTTTGGACATAGGCAACCTGTCTCTGTCTTTATCTTTGCATTTTTTCAGAATGTCGGTAGTCGGGTGGCTTACTGAACACATAAGTGGATAACTGAACCGAGCACCAAAATACTTAGAAGCGTAAATATAGCGACGACGAATAGTTTGTTGTTTAAATAAGGCAGAAAACGGACAGTGAGGTACGTCAAGGTCAAGGCCTAGGCAAGGAATACAGTACGAATGAAAATCTTTATGAGGTATTTGCTTCCCACAAGTAATGCAATTATTAACTTTTACTGACATTGGAAAGTAGCAAGAAAAAGTTTCTCCAACGGGGTACTTAGCTTTAGTTGAAGACTTCGGTTCTGAAACTTGAAAACGAAAATTTCAGGAGTCGGCCGACTGGCACTTGCTAACTGCTTTTGCTTCGGTCACCATGTGGCAAGAAAGACTGATTAAAATGGTGTTGGCTGCATGTTTTATACCCCTGATGACCTGACCATGCCGACTGAGGGCAACCTGCCAGCAGATTACCCAAATGTAATGACTGCAACAGTGAAACACGAGGAACATCTCTGCAGCATGAACTAAAAACTTGCTAAGAAGGGGTGGCAGTAATAAGGTGATATTTACACTGCAGTGCCTGGGTCCCTTAAATTGCTTACACTGGTCCTGAGGTTATAAGATCTCTTGAACAGTCATTCAGACTTGTACTGCCCCCAGCACCTCCTTGCCATTTCTTCTTAAATGTCTGTTCACCTGAATTTTATTAAGATGGTTTAAACCATTTTTTGCCAAATATGGATGAGATAAAAATCCCTTGGACAATTTGGAAAAAAGGATGGTTGAAAAATTTTAAGAGTCTTCCCTGGATCAGCTTGCCCCCCTTTCATCACACTTTCTGATCATCTCTGCAGAGGGGCCAAACACTAAAGCATACATAAGGAAAAATGTAAAAATCTCATTATCATCATCTGGGAGGTTCTGAGAATGCAGCCATGCAAACCTCCTCAAAACAATAAGACTGACCATAGCCCTGGAAGAATCATCAATAGTCATATACATACTGCCAACAATGTGTACTGACCTGTACAACAGAAGAAACCAAGTTATTTAAAGAAGATTTTTCCTTGCAAGAAGAAACTGCAGATAAAACATTCCCATAATTTCACAATTTGTCAGAACAAACTAACATACGAGCCTGACAATTCAAAAATTTGAAAATAAAAGTACCTCATACCTAACTATAATTTTCCTATCCTTATCAGAAAGAGTTGATTTAAATTAATTTCTTAGCAGTGGTGGGATCAACTAATGTTATAATGCTACAATGTTATGAGTGCTGAGTCAGGTTTGGGAATAGGGTATAAAAATTTAAAAGACTAAGGAACTTTATACATCCTTATCTGCCTTTATAGGGGCAGCTGTCTGACTATCAGGAAAATTGCAGTCAATAACACAACCTCTAAAGAACAGGAGGAATGGGTGTAGGTTCTGGAATACCCTTCTGTGACAATTCATAGTAATTTCTGAGGGACTAAGAAACCTCAGTGTTCTCCCATTGAAAACACTGGCACCCTATAACAATAGCCTCAGAGAAAGATAAACAAGGAGAATCAGAAAAGTACAGTTTTGTACCTACCATAAATGTAGATGTCCGATAGGAATGCATCTGCAGTCCTTACAAATGGGTTGTCCTGTCGTCAGGCAGCCCTTCGGTCGGCCGGATTCCAAAGTCTGGGTCTGGCCTCGGCTGGTGTCGCACTTCACCAGACGTCATAGCTGCAGTTATTCGGGTATAAAGGCATCAGCCGACGCCATTTTCCTCAGTGTTTCTTGCCCCAGATGCCAGGTGCCCTCTTGGAAGGCTAAATTTGGATAAATGCCAATGATTCCAAATAGTAGAGACAAACACAAAAATAAGCATCTATCTACATATATACAACAAATACACCATAATAGATTCCCCCAGCTAGCTATAAGATGGGCAAATACCCTAGGAGCACCACAGAGGGGAAGGCGGGTGGGTAATCCTGACTGCAGATGCATTCCTATCGGACATCTACATTTATGGTAGGTACAAAACTGTACTATGTCCTTCAAGGATGCATCTGCAGTCCTTACAAATGGGTAGAATACCATAGCCAAACTGGGGAGGTGGACAAATAAAGTTATGGTGTAGTTAGGATCCCTTGCAAAACAGCAGTGGCAAAGCCTGCTCGGGATCTAGAGTATAAAGGTAAATTATAATGCTTGGCAAATGTATGCACAGAGCTCCAAGTAGCAGCTTCTAAAATGTCCTTGGTAGCCACTCCTCGTAAGAAGGCTGTGGTAGTGGCTGTTGCCCTTGTAGAGTGAGGCCTGATGTTCTCTGGAGTTTTCTTTCCATGGTAGGAGTAACAAAATCTAATGCAATTTCCTATCCACTTGGAGATTGTCTGTTTTGAAATTGCTTTTCCTTCCCTTCCTGTTGCATATGCTACCAGTAGCTGGTCAGTTTTTCTTGGTCCTGTCCAGGTAATAGCGTAATTGTCTATGCACATCCAAGGTATGTAATAGTCTTTCTCCCCTGTTCTGTGGGTTAGGGAAGAATGTAGGTAGGTGGATAGCCTGATTTAAGGAAACTCTGGAAACCACCTTAGGCATAAAGGAAGGATTTGTTCTCATGGACACTCTATCTTGATGGAAGATCAGGAAGGGTTGTACTGCCATTAATGCCTGAAGTTCAGATACCCTTCTTGCTGAAGTGATTGCCAGCAGGAAAGCAGTCTTCCATGATAAGTATTGCAATTCTGATGTTGCTGCTGGTTCGAAAGGAGGAAGTGTCAATTTTTCTAGCACAAAGTTCAAGTCCCATGCTGGTAATGGTGGCTTCCTAGGAGGCTTTACATTTTTAATTCCTCTCAGAAACTGTCTTAGCAGAGGATGTGAGAAGAAAGGAGGATCCAAGTCGTACTCTGCTGAAATAGCTGATGCATGAATCTTGATGGAGGAGTAGGACAGGCCTGTGTGGAAGAGCTCTGCCAAGTATTCCAGAATGTTGGCTATGTTTACCAGTGACACATCTTCTCCTTTTTCAGTACTCCAAATGAGATATCTTTTCCATTTTTCTGAGTAATTTTTTCTTGTTGAGGGTCTGCGAGCCTCAAGGATAATGTCTTTAACCCTTTGGGATAAATTTGGGTTAATTGGTCTTATGCAATGTTCCAGGCAGTCAGCTGCAGAGTTTTCAGGTTGGGATGCAGATTGTTGTAATTGTTCTGTGTTAACAGCAAGGGAACCAGGGGAAGTGGCCACATTTGTTCCCGAGACATGCTCCTCAGTAACGGGTACCAATGTTGTCTTGGCCAGTCTGGAGCTATCAGAATGATCCTTGGACGGTCCTCTTTGATCTTCAATAGCACTTTGTGCATCAAAGGAAGTGGTGGAAATGCATATGCTGCCAGGTTTTTCCAACTGAAGGATAGGGAGTCTACCTTCCAAGCAAGTGGGTGGTACGTCCTTGTGCAGAATTTCTTTAGTTGGTGATTGTGTGGGGATGCAAATAAGTCTATTTCTGGGAGTCCCCATTTTTTTGTAATGGTTTTGAAGATGTCCGGATGCAGCATCCATTCGTGGGCATCCGTGGTTGTCCTGCTTAAAATGTCTGCTAGGATGTTTTCTTTTCCTGGTACAAAAATTGCTTTCAACTGTATGTTGTAGCTCAGGGCCACATTCCAGAGATCCAGTGCCATCCGGCAAAGAGGGTATGAGTGTGTGCCTCCCTGTTTGTTGATGTACCACATAACTGTGGTGTTGTCTGTCCTTATCATCAGTAGGCCTTGCTGAAGGAATGGTCTGAATGCCTGAATTGCCAGTTTTACTGCCAGCATTTCCTTTAGGTTTATGTGTAGGTGCAGTTGGTTTTGAGACCATAAGCCTTGTATGCACTTGTCCAGCATGTGTGCCCCCAACCGAGGTCTGAGGCGTCTGTCGTGATGGTTTGGCTTGGTTGAGCACTGTGAAAGGGCAATCCTGTGTTTGATTGACAAGCCTGAGCCCACCACAGAAATTCTTGCTTCAGGCATGGAATAATGGGAATCTGGGTTTCAAGCTGTGCTTGTGTTGAGACCATAAATTCCTTAGGTACCACTGTAGTTTTCTCATATGCAGCCTGGCATGAGGAACCAATATTATGCAGGATGCCATGAATCCCAAGGCTTGCAGAACTTTTCTTGCTGTCAGATGGTTCTGTTTTGTTAAGGCCAGGAAGTAGGGAGGTAGCTGCTCCTGTTTTTCTACTGTTAGGAATGCCATTTGCCTTGTTGTGTCCAACTCTGCACCCAAAAAGGTTATTCTCTGGGATGGTATCAGTCTTGACTTTTTTTAAATTGACTGTGTATCCCAGGGCTTGTAGCAGATAAATGACCCTTTGTAAATCTTCTGCTAGCTTGCTTTCGTTGTCCGCTTGTATCAGGCAGTCGTCCAGGTATGGGTAGATTTGGATTCCCTGAAGCCTGCAATGAGCAATTACTGATGCCAGGCATTTCGTGAACACTCTGGGCGCAGTAGATAAGCCAAAGGGCAATGCTGAGAATTGATAATGCTCTGATCCTGCAAGAAATCT
This sequence comes from Protopterus annectens, assembly GCF_019279795.1. Lineage (NCBI taxonomy): Eukaryota > Metazoa > Chordata > Ceratodontiformes > Protopteridae > Protopterus > Protopterus annectens. Next base: position 298,536,826 of record NC_056746.1, on the reverse strand, counting down.
GAGGTATCTTCTGCAGTTTGGTCGTATGGGGACGTGCAGGTATGCCTCCTTGAGATCTAGAGTCACCAGCCAAGACTCCTTGCCCAGCATGGGAAGAAGCTGCTGTAAGGTCAGCATTTTGAATTTTGGAACAATAAGGAATGTGTTTAAAGCGGACAAGTCGAGAATAGGTCTCCATGTGCCTTCTTTTCTTGGTACCAGGAAGAGTCTGAGTAAAATCCCTTCCCTTGCTCCATAGATGGTACCTTTTCTACAGCTCTCATCCTTAATAACTGAGATATTTGTTTTAGTGCTTCTGCCTTTTGATCTGGAGGTAGTTTTGGCATTCCTCTCTTCCCTGGTAGAGTATGGAAGTGAAACCTGTAACCTTGGTCTATTATCTGTAAAATCCACTTGTCTCTTGTGATGTAATGCCAGTTTGTCGTAAATAAGGCTAGCTTTCCGCCTAAGGGTGCTTGTAGTTGTTCCCTGGTAGGCGGTGTCAGAGCCAAGTCACTGTGATTGACCAGTAGTTGTGGTGGTGGCTGTGTCTGTGGCTGTGCCTCGCTGGTTGTTGCCCTGCCACTGACGTCCTCTGTAAGCACTCCTGGATTGGCTTCTGCCTCTTGAACGCCTATTCCTGCCTCTCTGAGTTCTGGAGGAGTCTGGAAAGGACCAATTCTTGGAGGGCCAATTCCTGCTAAACCTCGGTGGTTGGACCTGCAAGAAATCTTTTACTGTTTGGACAGATTTTGCCTTCTCTTCCATCTTCTTCAGTACTTGTTGTGCAGGAGAGCCAAACAAATTGATCTTATCCATAGGAGCATCTAATAGTTTTGATTTGACATGGTCTGGTAAGGCCTGTTCTTTTAGCCATGCATGCCTTCTGATGACTGTGCCAGTCATGGCTGATCTAAAGGAAGCCTCCAGTGCATCATAGCCGCATTTTAGGGAATGGTTACTGACTTGTTGAATGTTATGTACCATTTCCTGCACATATTTTGTCTACTGTTTCATCTGAGGACACTTTTTTGGTTAACTGATCTAGTAAAAATTCTTGATACTGCATCATGTGAAATTGACAGTTCAAGGCCCTAGCTGAAAGAGTAGCAGAAGTGAAAACTTTTTTACCCCATCTCTCTAAGGATCTGGATTCCCTTTCAGAGGGGAGGGTTTTTTTGGCAGAGGTGGCTGCTACAGCCTTAGGTCCTTGGGAGATAGTCTCTGGATCTGCAAGGGGAGCCTTATATAAGTGATAATGTGTGTCCGGGACCCTGTAGTATCTATCGGGCTTAACAGGGGCCGGGGGCAGAGAATCAGGAGCAGTACAAGCATCATTAAATGCATCATCTACAACAGAAAGAAAGTACAGTTTTGTACCTACCATAAATGTAGATGTCCGAATTGGATAGCATCTGCAGTCATAACAACTGGGTTGTCCTGTCGTCAGGCAGCCCTTCGGTCGGCCGGATTCCAATGTCCGGGTCCGGCTTCGGCTGATGTCGCACTTCACCCGACGTCATCTCTGCTGGTCTTCAGGTATAAAGGCATCAGCCGACGCCATTTTCTTCAGTGTTTCTTGCCCCAGATGCCAGTTGCCCTCTTGGAAGGCTAAATTTTGGGTAAAAATGCCAATGTTTCCCAAAGGATAGAAGGCAAACACAAAAATAAGCATGTATGTACATATATACAAACAAATACACCATAAAAGACCCCCCCCCACCAGCTAGCTATTAGGAGGGTAAATACCCTAGGAGTACCACAGAGGGGAAGGAGGGAGGGTAATCCTGACTGCAGATGCTATCCAGTTCGGACATCTACATTTATGGTAGGTACAAAACTGTACTATGTCCTTCATGGATGCATCTGCAGTCATAACAACTGGGTAGAATACCATAGCCAACTAGGGGAGGAGGAAGAATAGATTATGGTGTGGTTAGGATCCCTTGCAGTACAGCAGTGGCAAACCCTGCTCGGGATCTGGAATACAGAGGTAAATTATAATGCTTGGCAAATGTATGCACGGAGGTCCAAGTAGCCGCCTCAATAATGTCCTTGGTTGCCACTCCTCGTAAGAAGGCTGTGGTAGTGGCTGTTGCTCTTGTAGAATGAGGTCGTATGTTCTGTGGAATTGGTTTTCCATGGAAGGAGTAACAGAATCGTATGCAATTTCCTATCCATTTGGAGATTGTCTGTTTAGAAATTGCTTTTCCTTCCCTTCCTGTTGCATAGGCTACAAAAAGCTGGTCAGTTTTTCTGTTACTTTTTGTTCTGTCCAGGTAGTAGCGTAGCTGTCTGTGTACATCCAAGGTATGCAGCATTCTTTCCCCTCTGTTTTGTGGGTTGGGGAAGAAGGTAGGTAGGTGGATTGCCTGGTTTAATGACACTCTGGATACCACCTTAGGCATAAATGTAGGATTAGTCCTCATGGACACTCTGTCTTGGTGGAAGATTAGGAAGGGTTGTACTGCCATTAGGGCCTGAAGTTCAGAAACCCTCCTTGCTGAGGTTATTGCCAGTAGGAAAGCAGTTTTCCATGAAAGATGCTGTAGGTCTGCTGTTGCTGCTGGTTCAAAAGGTGCGAGTGTCAACTTTTCTAGCACAAAGTTCAAATCCCAAGCTGGCAGTGGTGGTTTCCTAGGAGGTTTTACATTCTTGATCCCTCTGAGGAACTGCCTGAGTAGAGGATGTGAGAAGACAGGTGGATCAAAGCTGTATTCTGCTGAAATAGCTGATGCATGTATCTTGATGGAGGAATAGGACAGGCCTGTATGTAGAAGCTCTGCCAAGTACTCCAGAATGTTAGCCATATCTATATTCGACACATCCTTCCCTCTTTCAGCACTCCAAATGACAAACCTTTTCCATTTCCTGCATAGTTTCTTCTTGTTGAAGGTCTGCGGGCTTCAAGGATAATGTCTTTAACCCTTTGGGAGAGATCTGGAATAGTTGCTGCTATGTGATGTGCCATGCAGTCAGCTGCAACGTTTTAGGTTTGGATGCATGATGCTGTAGTTGTTCTGAGTTAACATCAAAGGCATCAGGGTATTGACCACATTTTGTCCCGAGACATGCTCCTCAGCAATGGGTACCAGTGTTGTCTTGGCCAGTTTGGAGCTATCAGGATTATCCTTGGGCGTTCCTCCTTGATTTTTAGTAATACCTTGTGTATCAAGGGAAGAGGTGGGAATGCATATGCTGTCAGGCCTTTCCAGCTGAAGGAGAGTGAATCCACTTTCGATGCAAGTGGATGGAATGTCCTTGTGCAGAATTTTTGAGCTGGTGGTTGAGAGGGGAAGCGAATAGATCTATCTGTGGCATTCCCCATTTCTTTGCGATGGTCTTGAAGATGTCCGGGTGTAGCATCCATTCGTGAGCATCCGAGGGGGTTCTGCTTAACATGTCTGCTAGAGTGTTCTCCTTTCCCGGTACAAACATTGCCTGTAACTGGATGTTGTAGCTGAGTGCCAGGTTCCAAAGGTCCAAAGTCATTCTGCATAGGGGGTATGAATGAGTGCCTCCCTGTTTGTTGATGCACCACATGACTGTGGTGTTGTCTGTCCTTATCATCAAATGGCCTTCTTTGAGAAATGGTCTGAATTTTTGGATTGCCAGTTTTACTGCCAGCATTTCTTTTAGGTTGATGTGCAGGTGAAGCTGGTCCTCGTCCACAATCCTTGCACGCATTTGTCCAGCATGTGAGCCCCCCATCCTAGGTCTGAGGCGTCTGTTGTGATGGTTTGGCTTGCTTGATATTTGTGAAAGGGTAAGCCTGGGTTTGACTGGCATGCTTGAGCCCACCATAGGAACTCCTGTTTTAGGCATGGAATTAGTGGAATTTCTGCTTCTAGGCTGTGCCTGTGTTGGGACCATAAATTCTTTAGGTACCACTGTAGTTTTCTCATATGTAGTCTGGCATGTGGAACCAAGATTATGCATGATGCCATGAAGCCCAAGGCCTGCAGAACTTTTCTTGCTGTTAGTTTGCTGTGGTTTGTTAGTGCCAAGAAGTAAAGAGGGAGATCTTTTGTTTTCTGCAGTTAGGAATGCCATTTGTTTTACTGTGTCCAATTCAGCCCAAGAATGTCCTTGTTTGGGATGGAATCAGCCTTGATTTTTGCAAATTGACTGTGTATCCCAGTGCTTGTAGCAAGTAAATGACCCTTTGTAAATCTGTTGTCAGCTTGCTTTTGTTGTCCCTTGTAGCAGGCAGTCGTCCAGGTATGGATAAATTTGGATTCCCTGTAGTCTGCAGTGGGCGATTACTGATGCCAGGCATTTTGTGAATACTCTGGGCGCAGTAGATAAGCCAAAGGGCAATGCTGAGAATTGATAGTGCTCTGATCCTGCAAGAAATCTGAGGTATCTTCTGCAAATTGGTCGAATGGGGACGTGCAGGTATGCCTCCTTGAGATCTAGAGTTACCAGCCAACACTCCTTGCCCAGCATGGGAAGAAGTTGCTGTAGGGTCAGCATCTTGAATTTTGGGACAATGATGTATGTGTTTAAGGTGGACAGATCGAGAATAGGTCTCCAACTTTTTTCCTTTCTTGGAACTAGGAATAGTCTGGAGTAGAATCCTTTGCCTTGTTCTGTTATTGGTACTCTTTCCACAGCTCTCATCTTTGTTAATTGCATTATCTGCTGTAGAGCCTCTGTTTTTTGATTTGGAGGTAGGTTTGGCATTCCTCTTTTGACTGGTATAGTGTGGAAGTGGAACCGGTAACCTTGGTCTATGGTTTGCAAAATCCACTTGTCTTTTGTGATATAGTGCCAGTTCTTTGAAAATAAGGTTAATTTTCCGCCTAAGGGTGCTGCTATTTGTTCCCTGGTAGGCGGAGTTAGAATCAAGTCACTGTGATTGCCCTGTTGTAGTGGTAGTGGCTGTGCCTGTGGCTTTGTTATTACCTTGCCACTGTCGTCCTCTGTAGGCACCCCCTCTAGATTGATTTCTGCCTCTGGAACGTCTATTCCTGCCCCTTTGGGATCTTGTGGAGTCAGGAAAGGACCAATTTTTGGCAGGCCAGTTCCTGCTAAACCTTGGGGGCTGAACCTGCAAGAAATCTTTAACCGTTTGTACAGATTTTGTCTTTTCTTCCATTTTCTTCATTACCTGCTGGGCAGGTGTACCAAACAAACTGGTCTTATCCATAGGAGCATCTAATAACTTAGCTTTAACATGATCCGGTAAAACTTGTTCCTTCAACCATGCATGTCTTCTTATCACTGTGCCAGTCATGGCTGATCTAAATGAAGCCTCCAGTGCATCATAGCCACATTTTAAGGAATGGTTACTAACCTGTTGTATGTTATTTACCATTTCTAATAGATTTTTCTTATCTATAGAGTCATCAGAGGATAGCTTTTAGTTAACTGATCAAGCATAAACTCTTGGTATTGTATCATGTGAAACTGACAGTTTAAAGCTCTAGCTGAGAGAGTAGCAGAGGTGTAAACCTTTTTGCCCCATCTGTCTAAAGACCTGGCTTCCCTTTCAGAAGGAATAGAGTTTTTTGCTGTGGTTGAGGCTACTGCCTTAGGGCCCTGGGATATAGTTTCGGGGTCTGCAAGAGGGGCCTTGTATAGGTGATGATGAGTGTCTGGCACCCTGTAAAATCTATCTGGTTTGGCAGGTGCTGGAGGTAAAGAATCTGGTGCAGTGCAAACATCATTAAATGCATCGTCCACAACAGAGAGGACAGGAGGTATAGCTAAGGGCCTGTGTTGTGGTAGGTGCAGAAAAGTCCTAAGTCTTTTTCTGGAGTCTGTAAAATCCTGTTCCTGCCATTGGAATTGTTCTGTCATGGCATGTAAGGTTTCCCAAAGGAGAATTCTTCTGGTGGGGAAGCAGCTGGAATGGATTCTTCAGCATCTGAGTCCTCAAAATTGGAGAAAGGAGCCTCTGGCTGGTCTGTAATATCTGAGTCTTCCGCAGAATCATCAGAGGACACAGGCTCGAGGGGCTCTGCTCTAGGTCTCTTTTCTGGGGCTGAGAGGCCCTGTCTGGGTGAGATTGAGATCCCTAATTAAGGATATTAAATCTTCTGCCAGAGTAAGCATTTGTGAACTAGAAGTGGGCCTGGTTGAGGGGTTTAACAGGCACTGACTTAGTAGATTTGGCTGCTTTAGCCCTGGCGAAGGCCTTAATAGACATGGCTGCAGAAGGCCTAGCAGCACCACGTGCTGGGGTAGAGACATCCAAAGGGATGGTGTCTGATAAGTCACTAGTAACCACTGTAGTAGGTAAAATTTCTGAGGCCGATTCAAGTAAGGTAACGGAACCTCAGTAGTAGTCATTGATTCGCTGTACTCTGATCAGTTTTCGGTTTCGCCGAAACCGAGACACTCGATTTGCTTAACCATGGTTTCGCCGAAACCGCGGACGCGAGTCGGTCTTTTCTTTGCGTTTTTAACAATTTGGGTAGTCGGAGGATCCGGCGGCATAATGTACGCAAATTCAGAGCCGAAAAACTGTTCAGCAAACTCCGACCGGCGTCTAAGCGTCGTCGGTTGAAAGAAGCACAGGCGAACAGGCTGCTACGTCGTGGTCTGGGCCTAAACAAGGCAAACAGTAAGAGTGGAAATCTTTATGAGGTATTTGTTTCCCACAAGTTAAACAGTTATTGACTTTTTCTGACATCGGCTGAGGCAAGAAAGAGTCCCCAACGGGTACTTAGCTTTTAGAAGTCTTGAAGGAGTATTCGGTAGTAGTAATCTCTGGATCTGACCGACCGGCACTTGCGAACAGCTTCTGCTTCGGGCACCACGCGGCAAGAAAGACTGAAGAAAATGGCGTCGGCTGATGCCTTTATACCCGAAGACCAGCAGAGATGACGTCGGGTGAAGTGCGACATCAGCCGAAGCCGGACCCGGACTTTGGAATCCGGCCGACCGAAGGGCTGCCTGACGACAGGACAACCCAGTTGTTATGACTGCAGATGCATCCATGAAGGACATCTGGAGGTATGGCTAAAGGCCTATGTTGTGGTAAATGCAGAAAAGTTCTAAGCCTTTTTCTGGAATCTGAAAAATCCTGGCCCTGCCACTGAAATTGTTCCCTCATAGCATGCAGGGTTTCCCCAAAGGAAAATTCCTCAGGCGGAGAGGCAGAAGGAATGGACTCTTTACCATCAGAGTCTTCATAAGGGGAGTATGGGGCCTCTGGAGGGTCTGTATCAATTGAATCATCAGAGGAATCATCTGAAGACAGTGGCTCAGGGGGCTCTGCTCTAGGCCTCTTTTCTGGAGGCGGATGAGAGGCCCTGTCTGGTTGAGGTTGGGATCCTCGGATTAAAGAAATGAGATCCTGTGCTAAACTAAGCATTTGTGAACTAGAGCTAGGCCTGTGAGAGGGGGGCTTTGCAGGCACAGATTTAGTAGTTTTAGCTGCTTTAGCCCTGGTAAAGGCCTTAATGGACATGGCTGCAGGTGGCCTAGCAGCTCCACGTGCAGGGGTTGAAATATCCAAGGGAATAGTGTCTGATAATTCCTGAGAAACTGTAACAGTAAGTGGGATATCAGAAGCCGATTCCACGAGGTTAGCAGAGGCCTCGGCTGAAGGTGGAACCGCTTGCTCGGTTTCAGCCGAAACCGAGAAACTCGTGGTTGGCTTAACCGCGGTTTTGGCCGAAACCGCGGACCGCGAGTGTCAGTCCTTTTCCTTGCGTTTTTTAGAAATTTGCGAAGTCGGAGGATCCGACGGCATAATATAAGCAAATTCGGAGCCGAAAAACTCCTCAGCAAACTCCGACCGGCGTCTAAGCGTCCGCCGGTTAAAAGAAGCACAGGCTAGACAAGCTGCGACGTCGTGGTCTGGGCCTAGACAAGGTAAGCAGTAAGAGTGGAAATCTTTATGAGGTATTTGTTTCCCACAAGTTAAACAGTTATTCACTTTTTCTGACATCGGCTGAGGCAAGAAAGAGTCCCCAACGGGGTACTTAGCTTTTAGAAGTCTTCAAAGTAGTTTTCGGTAGTAGTAATCTCTGGTTCTGACCGACCGGCACTTGCGAACAGCTTCTGCTTCGGGCGCCACGCGGCAAGAAAGACTGAGGAAAATGGCGTCGGCTGATGCCTTTATACCCGAATAACTGCAGCTATGACGTCGGGTGAAGTGCGACACCAGCCGAGGCCAGACCCAGACTTTGGAATCCGGCCGACCGAAGGGCTGCCTGACGACAGGACAACCCATTTGTAAGGACTGCAGATGCATCCTTGAAGGACATCAGAGCTCTCTGAGTCTGAATCAGAAATCTGAGGAAAAAACCCTGTATCCGCCCATGCATCTTCCTGTTCAGATTCAGACTCTTGAATCTCTTCAGGAAAAATGAATCCTCTTTCTTTTACCAGAAACTACTTCGCAAGAAGGATCAATAGCCTGAATTAAACCCTGAGCCAGACCCAGTAAACAACTCCTATTCAAAGAAATTTGAAGAGGACTAGAAACAATCCAAAAACTAACTCCAAACAGTTCTACTGTCTCCTCTCTACCTTTACATCCCAGTCCTCCTTCCTCCAATACATCCTCCTTACAACCAGTTCCCATTGCCTTCATCAAATCCCAACTAAATAAACTTAAGCCATGCTCTCCTGACAATCTACCTTCCTACTTTCTTAAAAGTGCTGCCAATGCTACCGCTTACCCTGTCTCAATCCTTATTAATCGTTCTACTGCTGAATCTTGTCTCAGATATATGGAAATCCTTCTACATAATCCCGCTTCACAAAGGAGGAAACTCCACTGACCCATCCAACTATCATTCCATTGCTATACTATCCCCCCTTTCCAAAATTCTAGAAAAGTGTGTCCACACACAGCTATTAAACATCTGCTAGATAATAACCTTCTTACTCCCACCCAACGTGGCTTCAGACCCCACCACAGTACATCAACAGCTCTACTCTCATTCACCCAAACAGTAGCAGAAGCCCATGACAACAACCTACTAGTTTTCTGCTTATTCCTTGACCTCTCCAAAGCATTTGATACTCTCTCTCACTCTAAACTGATAACTTAACTCTCTGACCTTCATCTTTCCACCCCCTCTTTAAGCTGGTGTTCTAGCTACATATATAATAGAAAACAATCTATATGCTGGAAAACTGTCACCTCCCCCTTTCTTCCTGTTAACACCGATGTCCCCCAAGGCTCTATATTGGGTCCTCTCTTGTTCAATATTTTTACTAACAGTTTATGCTCTGCTACCAACTTCTCCACACTCTTACAATATGCCGACGACTCGACCCTTCTTACCACTGCCCACAGCATCCCAGAACCCCTTGCTCTTACCCAAGACATTTTACCTCCATCGAAACCTGGCTCACTGATAATCAACTATTCTAAATCCAAAAAAACTAAACTTCTACTTTTTCTTCCTAAAACACTGGCAACACACAAATCCACTTTCTCGATTACCTCCCTCAACAATACCACTATCGGACCAGAACCCCAATACTACTAAATTACTTGGTGTTATAACTGATGATGAATTAAAATCCGACATACATATCCCATCATTCCATTAAAAAAAAAAAAAAAAAAAAAAAAAACTTGATCTCTTGTACTGTAACCACAAATTGCTTTCACCCTCTACCAAACCCTCCCTGGCCCTGTCTCTCCTATTACCCTGTCTTTTTGTATGTTGCTCCAGTTTTACTAACCTTCAGTCTTCACTTCTCTCCAAACTAGAGCAAACATACAATAAAATAGCTAAATTCACCCCTAATCTCCCTTACAAATCCCACCACTGCTTCGCCCTTAAACATACCTCTTAGAGCAAGAACTCTGGACAAAGCCATATAGAAAAGTGGGACAAAGACACAAAAAATAGGAACATTTTTTAATTAGTCTTACAAACTTAGAAAGTTGATAGAATAACAGATTTTGCATTAGCATGAATTTTCTGAAGCATATGATGTCTGAAACTCAAATGTCTGTCATTATTTTCTATCTTAACTCTTTAATGATTTGCCAGTAAACTGCCAGAAAACCACAATTTTATGAAAAACGGACCAAACATATGAGGCAAAAATCTGGACATTCTACGAAAATCTGTATAGTTGAGAGGTATGGAAATCATTACAATGGCCCAAATTCCCTAAACAATTGTTTCTTTCTCAACTGCATATCACATACACAGTTCTTTATAGTCCCAATTCCTGTCCCTCCATCTCTAATATTACATCTCTATATAACCCTCGACGTCAACTTTGTACATCTGACAAACATATTCTTGACAATCACAAACCGTCAAGAAATATCGGTAAGTCCCGATATAAATACTCTGTAGCTCACACCTGGACCTCCCTTCCACTTAAAACAAGTATCCCCCCTAAGTTCCATTTCAAACTACAACTCAAACACTACCTTCTTAAGACCTGGTCCTGCCCTTGCCAAGCTCTGACCTGATCTCTGATTTCTTCCTAAATTCTACTTTTTATTACTTTAAGTTTTTCTCTCTTTTTATCCGCCGTTCTTTCTTGCTCTTCTTTACACTACATCTACAATCAGGTTCTTGTAAATATTCATACTCGGGGATTATCCTGCAGCTGTTGTATTGTCTTTGTTGATTTCATTTTATGTAAATGTTTCTTGTCATTATTACTGTTGTAATTTTTAGTCTTCGTATTAATTACTGTTTCTTTTTTTTTTTTTTGGCAAGTCCGTAATTGTAATTGGAGCTTTTCTCCTTGGGTCTCCCACTGAAAATGGGCCTTTGGCTCAGTTGGACCAACCTGGTTAACAAATGACCATAAATAAATGAATAAATAAATAGATGCATGCTTGGCTTTCTGTTTTGAAAGGAACAGTGGAGCCAGCCGTGTTATTAATGGCAGTAGCTGCCTCCCCAGGGATGGTCACAGCATTCTGACACAGCAATTAACCCTTCCCTTTTCTCTCTCCCAGGACCAACTGTTGCACACTGAGGGGACACCAACAGCTGCAGAAAATATGGCTAACTCCCAGTCCATAGTGGCCAATGGTGCTACATCAGAGGGATCTGCAGTAAACAATAAGTGGTCTAGGGTACAACAAATGGCCACAGCACAGTCACCTACCTGCAGTTGAGGCAAATTGCTAGCCTACTGTGGTGGCAATGGCGGTTTCCTTAAGTTTTTTCTCTTTGTGGATGGAAGAACTGACTGTGGAACTGGTAATCTGTTCCATAGCCAAACTGAAAATGGTTCCTCTTTCCTGGAGAAGACGAGCAGTGACTGCCAGAAAACACTACCAGTCCACAAAAGTTACTTTTTTGATAGAAAAATCATAGTAAAAAGGCACTTTAAAACACAATGTCAACCCCACAAATGAAAAATAAACACAATTTCTCCGCAGAAAAAATGGTTTTAGTTACTTTAGACTACTTTGAAAGTGACAGGAAAAAACAAGTGCTCTGTTTAAATGTACATTACAATCTCAAGACAGTCTGTTAAAACAACACATTCCTAGCTTTAAAATAACTTTACTGTAAAGGAAAGTAATAAAACATCAACCAAAATAAAGAAAATGGATTTTTTTCCCTTAAAATGAACTTATTTGCCCAACAAAAGCATAAGCCAAATGTCGATTCCTGAAAGTCTCAGAGGAGCATACTCTTCATTGACAGTAAAACTCTCAAGTGCTTTGCACTCAAACATGTTTAGTCAGCACAGCTCAAACTGCTTGACATTGTGGGTGCATGGAAGGTGCCCTGAAGCATTGGAAGCTGTCCAGCTGTTATATCCTTGTCAGGATATAACCCAATATAGCAAGTGATCAATATGATGAAAGTACAGTTGTGTACCTACCATAAATGTAGGTGTTCGAGTGTATTCACTGTTGCAGTCATTACACTTGGGTTATCCTGCTGGCAGGCTACCCGCAGTCAGCCTGAATTCCAAAATCTAGGTCCGGCGTCGGTTGCTGTCGCCTCTTCCCTGACGTCAGTGCGCCAGGGGTATAAAAGATGCAGCCGATGCCATTTTCTTCAGTTTTTCTTGCCTCAGATGTCAGGTGCCCCCAAATTGGTAGGCTGAAAATTATGCCAATAAGTATGCATGCACAAAAATAAACATTTCCTTCATCTACAAGCAAATATACCACATAGGCTGTATAGGATAGATAGGTACAGATAAGTCCCAGCAAAGAAAAGGGGGATGGTTGGTGGGTAACCTGGACTGCAACAGTGAATACACTCGAACATCTACATTTATGGTAGGTACACATCTGTACTATGTTCATCGTCTTTCATTGTTGCAGTCATTACACTTGGGTTGAATCCCAAAGCTGAGGTTGGGTGGCTGGGTCTAAATAGAATTTGGAGAGGCTATAAGGCCCTGCAGAACTGCAGTGGCAAAGCCTGCCCTGGATTTTGAGTAGAGAGGTAAGTGGTAGTGCTTGGTAAAAGTGTGCACTGAACTCAAAGTTGCAGCCTCTAAAATGTCTTTGGTTGGTACTCCTCTGAGGAAGGCTGCTGAAGTGGCTGCTGCTCTGGTTGAGTGAGGCCTAATGCCCTTAGGCACTGATTTGCCATGTTGTGAATAGCAGAAATGAATGCAGTGGCCTATCCATTTTGAAATTGTCTGCTTTGAGATAGCCTTTCCTTGTGATCCTGCAGCATATGCCACTAAAAGTTGCTCAGTCTTTCTGAAGGCTTTAGTTCTGTCCAAGTAGAAGTGTAGCTGTCTGTGTATATCCAAAGAATGCAGGAGTCTCTCACCCTTATTCTGTGGGTTTGGATAAAAGGTAGGCAAATGAGTGGTTTGGTTAAGGGCCACACTGGACATTTCTTTAGGCATAAATGTTGGGTTAGTTCTCAGAGACACCCTGTCTGGATGGAAAATGATAAAAGGTCCCACAGTCATGAGTGCCTGTAACTCAGACTTGCCTTGCAGAGGTAACTGCTAGGAGCAGAGCTGTTTTCCAAGATAAGAACTTTATTTCAGCTGTATTGGCTGGCGGCAGTGTGAGTTTTTCCAAGACATAATTGAGGTCCCATGCAGGTATCGGTGCTCTCCTTGGGGGTCTTAAGGTTTTGGCCCCTCTGAGGTACTGCCTTAGCAAAGGATGTGAAAAAATTGGTGGTTCCATATTATAATGAGCTGAAATGGCAGAAGCATGGATTTTAATTGATGAAAAGGATAGGCCTTTGTCCGGCATCTCAGTTAGGTATTGTAAAATCTGAGGAATATTTGGTACGAGCGTGTCAGTTCCTTGTGTCTGGTTCCAAGCACAGAATCTTTTCCATTTTCCTGCATAAGATTTTCTGGTACTGGGCCTCCTGGCCTCTAAAATAACATCCATCACTGCTTTAGAGAGAGGTGTGTTCTGAATGGCTATATTATCCGCCATGCTGACAGATTTAGGGTTCTGAGTTGGCTGTGCAGGATCTGATTGCTTCGTTGGGTCAGTAAATGAGGAATCAGAGGCAATGTCCAGGCTGGGCCTTCAGACAAGCTCTGTAGGATTGGGTACCAGTGCTGGTGGGGCCAGTCTGGAGCAATCAAAATCATTTTGGCTTCTCTTGTCTGACCTTTAGTAGTACCTTGGGGAGGCGAGGCAGAGGAGGAAAGGCATATACTGTTAGGGTTTTCCAGCTGAATGATAGCACATCCACTTTCCATGCTTGCTTGTGATAAGTCCTTGTGCAAAATCTCTGTAGTTGGCAGTTGTGAGGGGAGGCAAATAGATCTATGTCTGGGCATCCCCATTTCTTTATCATCATGCTGAAGACTTGTGGATCCAGTTTCCACTCGTGGGGATCCATGAGGTTTCTGCTTAGTTCGTCTGCCAGAGTACTTTTTCTTTCCTGGCAGGAATTGTGCTTGCAGGTGTACTTGATAAGTCAATGCTGTGTCCCACAAAGTCATGGCTTGTCTGCAGAGGGGGTAGGAATGAGTGCCTCCCTGTTTGTTTATGTACCACATGACTGTAGTGTTGTCCATCCTTATCAGTAGTTGTCCTGGATGGAGTAGATCCTTGAAAGCTGTCAGGGCGTTCTGAAAAGCTAACATCTCTTTTTGATTTATATGAAGATGCATTTGGCTTGTGGGCCATGTGCCCTGAATACATTTTCCTGCCATGTGGGCCCCCCAGGCATAATCTGAAGCATTTGTTGTTATTGACTGCCTGGCTGTGGGTAGGGTGAATGACTGTCCCTTGTTGTGGTGACAGGCCTGTGCCCACCATCAAAACTCCTGTTGCAGGCAAGGAATGAGGGTAATTAATGTTTCCACACTGTGACAATGTTGAGTCCAAACACTTTTTAGATACCATTGTAGTTTCCTCATATACAGTCTGGCATATGGAATTACCAGAATGCAGGATGCTATGAAGCCCAAAGCCTTCAGAATTTTTCTTGCAGATAACTGGGTCTTTGTTGCCAACATTTTGAAGTAAGAAGTCAGTTGCCTTTGTTTGTCTGGCGTGAGATAAGCCATCTGGGCAGTTGTATTTAAGCTTGCACCCAGGAATATTATCTCTTGAGAGGGTACTAGATTTGATTTCTTTTCGTTTACTGTGTACCCTAGGCAAACTAGTAATCTTTTTACAAACACCAGATGCTTTAATAGAATGTCCTTGTTCTCTGCTTGAAAAAGGCAATCGTCCAAGTAAGGATATATTTGAATTCTTCTTTGTCTGCAAAAAGCAATTACTGGTGCCAGGCATTTTGTGAAGACCCTGGGCGCAGTAGATAAGCCAAAGGGCAGTGCAGAGAATTGGTAGTGCATTGAACCAGCTATGAATCTGAGGTATCTTCTGCAAGATTGTCTGATTGGAATATGCAGGTATGCCTCTTAAGTCCAAAGTTACAAGCCAAGCCTTTTTGCCCAGCATGGGCAGAAGCTGTTGCAGAGTCAACATTTTGAATTTTGGAATGTCCAGAAATGTGTTTAGAATAGACAGGACCAGCACTGGTCTCCAGGCTTTGTCTTTTCTGGGTACCAAGAAAAGTCTTGAGTAAAATCCTTGTCCCTGCTCTTGCTGTGGTACTTGCTGAATGGCCCTCATGTCCATGAGGGATGAAACTTGTTTTTGTGCCTCTGCCCATTGATTGTGTGGCAAGTCTGGCATACCTTTTGCCCTTGGCAGGGTGTGAAAGTGGAACCTGTAGCTCTGGGACACTATATTCAAGACCCAATTGTCCTGGGTGATCATGTGCCAATTTTGAGAAAAAAGTGCTAGTTTCCCCCTAAGGGGGCTGTCAAAAGATAAGTGCTCGGTGCTGGCAGAGGAAAGTCATTGGGACTGTTTCCTATATGGCTGTGATTTGTCTTCTCCGCCTTTGGAGGTAGAAGCACCCCACTGTTTCAGCCTGTATGAGACCTGGGACTGGGATCTGCCTCTGGGGCATCTGTATCTGTCTCTTTGTGGCCTGTCTGACACTGGAAAGGACCAATTCTTTGTAGGCCAGTTCCTGCTAAATCTGGGTGGCTGTACCTGTAAGAAATCCTTTACTGTTTGCATAGATTTAGCTTTGCCTCCATTTTCTTCAACACCTCCTCTGCTTTAACACCAAATAAGGTATCATGCTGTAATGGAGCATCTAATAATTTTGCTTTAACATGATCAGGCAGATTCTGTTCCTTTAACCAAGCATGCCTTCTAATGACAAAGCCCGTAACTGCAGCCCTGCAAGAGGCCTCCAGAGAATCAAAACCACATTGCAATGTATGCTTTCCCACTTGTTCAGTTGCATGCAATAAATCCTGCATTTCCTTATTTTCCACACAATCAGAATTTGACATTTTCTGTTTTAACAGTGACAATAAGTATTGCTGATATTTAAGCATATGAAATTGACAATTTAAAGCCCTCACAGCCAAAGTAGCAGAAGTGTAAACCTTTTTTCCCCATCTGTCCAGTGCCCTTGAATCTCTATCAGAGGGGATAGGGTTTTTTGCAGTAGAAGCCTTGACCCCTTTTGGGACCCTGAGAAATAGTTTCTGGGTCAGCAGCAGGGTTTTTATAAAGGAATTTATGTGAGTCTGGAACCCTGTAGTCTCTGTCTGGTTTAACAGGGGCAGGAGGTAAAGAGTGAGGAGAAATTCCGGACTCTGAAAAATACATCTACAATGTCTAACATAGGAGGAATAGCTAAAGGCCTGTGCTGAGGAAGTAAAAGAAAATTTCTAAGCCTTTTCTTAGACTCTGAGTAGTCTTGGCTCTCCCAGTGGAAGTGCTCCCTCATGGCATGCAGGGTTTCCCCAAAAGAATAATCCTCAGGCAGTGAGGCTGAAGGGATAGATTCTTCAGCATCAGAATCCTCGTAAGGAGGAACAGAGTATCCCTGTTCAGAAGAGGAATCAGAGGAAATGGAAACTTGATCTGAAGATTCATATTCTATCTCTTGCCTAGGCCTCTTGTCAGGAGGGGGATGGGAACCCCTGATCAAGGTACTTAGGTCTTCGGCCATTTTGAGCATCTGCTTTTTAGGCATGATGGTCTGTCCAGGAGAATGCTGTACTTGTTTCCTTGTCTTTAATACTGCTTTAGTCTTTGCTTTGGAAGCTGAAGTAGGCTTTACATATAACTGTGTAGGTCTGAAAACACCCTCAGAAGCTGATGCCTGTTCAGCGGCTCTGGACCCATCTGAGGGAATAGTTTCAGAGTCCAATACCTTGAGTATCCAGAGGCCTAGCTGGCTCCACGTGGGAGTCATCAGCGGCCTGTGGCTCTGAGGTAGCGGGTGCCAGGGGCTGCGAAAGCGCCTCACTGAGAACCGGCGACTGGCTTAGCGGAAGCCTCGTCATCGGTTTTGGACCTCGGATGCCTGTCCTTTTCTTTTTCCTTGCGTTTTTTGTAAACTCTGGTCGTCAGCTGTTCTGACGGTATTATACAATTGAATCTTTGGCCAAAGTAATGAAAGGCAAAATCGAACAGACGCTTAATAGTGCGTTGGTTAAATCTAGCACAAAACCGACAGCTAGCAACGTTGTGATCAGGGCCTAGGCAAGGAATACAGTAAGAATGAAAATCCTTATGAGGTATTTGCTTCCCACAAGAAATACAATTAACTTTTTCTGACATCGGTCTGGAGCAAGAAAAAAGTTTCCCCAACGGGGTAATTAGCTTTAATGAAGACTTCGGATCTGAAATTCACTTTTGAAAATCTCAGGAGTCGGCCGACCGGCACTTGCAAACTGCTTTTGCTTCGGGCACCGCGCAACAAGAAATACTGAAGAAAATGGCGTCGGCTGCATCTTTTTCACCCCTGGTGCACTGACGTCAGGGAAGACGCGACAGTAACCGACGCAGGACCTAGACTTTGGAATTCAGGCCGACTGCGGGTAGCCTGCCAGCAGGATAACCCAAATGTAATGACTGCAACAGTGAAACATGATGAACATCATATTTCCTTATATTTCAACTGTCACTCATTCTCACTCTGCAACACTACACCATTCTGATTAAAGAAACAGACATTATCATTTTTATATTTGAATGGGCTCTGATATAAAACTTGATCAATATTTTCTCTGAATTATCTATTATATAAAATATTTATTATCCACACAAACACACACATTTTATATTTACATACATATGTGAGTGTGTGTGTAGATATATATACATATATATATATATACATATATATATATATATATATATATACATATACATATATATATATATATTTTATATCTATATATATCTGCTGCTTCTAAATTTCGAACTTTCATAGCATTGAATTGCTTATGGTCGAGACCATAAGATTGACGTTTTGAAAGTTTTAAAATTACGTAAAAAAATTTTTTTTCACATTTTGCAGTGGGCAAACCCCCCTGCATCCAACACATGGGGGACTGTACCCCCTATACCACCTGCTAATTAAATATACCAACTCCGAGATCCCACTACAGCGAGGAAAACGTTAAATATACAGTTCTACAGTGTACATCGATCTCCATTTAAACGGTCTGAACTTTCAAAATGTCGATATTATGGTCTTGACCATAAACAATTTGATGTTGTGAAAGTTTGAAATTTAGAGGTATACCTGTAAACGTTAAAAAAAAAATATATATATATATATATATATATATATATATATATATATATATATATATATATATATATGCACACATACACACACACACACACACACACACACACACACACACACACACACACACACACACACATGTGTATATATAAAGGAATTCGCTGAGCTGTTAATCAGTGACCCCTGAAATTCAGACATGGGCTTTAGCAAGGATCTTGTTTGGGGGTTGGACTAAGCAGGTGCTACTTAACGGTTATTTAATTACAGATTATATGATAAATAATTGCTGAGAAACACAGACTTAGCTACACAACCAGCACCCTGGGCTGTTCTAATGAAGTGGTGCCCCAAACCCTCAAATCTTCAAGCGAAGAGCAAAAGTAAATAAATTAATAAACAAACAATAAAAAAGGACTTCTACAAAGTTACTGCAAGAAAGCCAATTGGCTTGTTGCAGACAGTACTCAATCCATAACTGTAGCAAGCAGTTCCAAGAACTGATATTCTTAGAGCTCAGGTCTTGATTTAAAAAATAAAAAAAAAACAAATACTTTAAATTGTAGCAAACTGCTTGATATGGTATAGACCACACAGGGAATCCTACAGTGCTCAGGTTTGACCACAAATAAAATAATGGCTTTTAAAAGGCGGTACTCATTAAAGAGCGATCTGAATTGGCTGATAGCTCCCCCCATCACATTGCGCTTGAGCCAGTTGCCAATCTCACTCTGTAGTAGCTAAACTACTGCTGACTACTTACCAAGTTACAGTAAAATAGTCTCATTACTGGAAATGACATAACTATCTTCACTTGGAGGGCTTGACAGCCTAAAACAGACAAACATTACTAGAAATACATACCGGTCTTGCAAATATACACATACATGGATACAGTTGTGTGCATCTCTGGAGGTACTAATAATTAGGTAAGAAGGTGGGGGCAATCCCCACAGAGGATTTGTGGTATAGCCCCCCCTCCAAAACGTTGAAGGTTACATTAATGCAGTGGAAAAACATTTTAATGAAAGACTGGAACTTTTGTTACAATGCTTTTTCATCCAAATGGGTGAATGGGTGAATGTGTGTGTGTGTGTGTGTGTGTGTGTGTGTGTGTGTGTGTGTGTGTGTGTGTGTGTGTGTGTGTGTGTGTGTGTGTGTGTGTGTGTGTGTTTAGATAGACAGCGACCTGGTAGGTGCTGTGATACTAGCAATGATATTTATGTTTCTTTTTTTATCAGATTAGAAACTCCACTGTTTTTATTGCCTTCTTTAGCTTACTGAGTGAAAGACATACCATTCAACTGTCTAGACAGATTAAATTTGGACCCCCTGCTGTGCAACACTGGTAGATGCATAACAAAAATGAGCAAAAAATGCATTGTTGAGCACAAAATGCACGTTCCATCTCCTGGGATCATGCGCTATACAAGTAATAAACTTTACACCTTTTAATCCGTTATCAATTTTGTACAACTTTCAACAGATGCATATTACACGTCATGCTTAGACATAATTACGAAGTTATGCAGGACAGAAAATGTTAATTAAGCATACAAATAATATAACAGTAGTAAAAATGTAGCATGTAATGCAAAAAAAAAGAAGTTATGTCTTACCATAACGTTCCATCTGTATTGTTGATCATCGTTCGGTCATTACGTGTGGGTATCGGTTCTGACCTCAGAACCGAGCCGGCCATCTTCCAAGCTCGCGTCAGCTACAAACTCTCGAGCTAAAACTCTTACCCAGAACTCCCCTCTCCCTGTTACCTCAGATTGTGTTTGCAAGTCAAAAGAAGGTAGAGGCTACCTCTGGTCGAATGACCTAACAGAATCGGATGGTGAGATCCACTAGAAGTCACAGGAGGGGGAAGGAGGGAGGGTCGTAATGACTGAACGCGGATCAACAATACAGATGGAACATTCTGGTAAGACATAACTTCTTTATCTGATATTGTTAATCCTTGTTCATTCCTTATGTGTGGGACAGAGTCCCCAGCTACCTTTATTACTGGGAGGCTCTCATGGAAGGACATTCCTGAGCACCATAGAACCAAAAAATGCTCTTCCCCTGGAGGCCAAATCCAATTTGTAATGATTGATGAAGGTATGAGGGGTAGACCAAGTTGCAGCTGCACAAATGTCATGGAAAGAAGCTCTGGCATGGAAGGCAGCAGAAGCTGCTACTGACCTTGTAGAATGAGCCTTTATGGTAGTAGGTAATGGAATATTACGTTGTCTATAAATGAAGGTCATACAGTCTTTCAACCATTTAGTCAATGTGACCTTAGCAACAGCACATCCTAATCTTGGTCCAGAATAGGCCAAAAATAACTGGTCTCATTTACGAGAGGCCTTAATCCTGTTCAAGTAGAAGCAAATTTGCCTGTGACTATCTAGGGTATGTAGGCAATACTCTCCTTTGTTTGAAATGATTGAGGAAGAAAACTGGCAATTCAATGGTTTGATTAATGGACATTTCAGAGATTACTTTTGGCAGAAAGGAAGGATTAGTTCTCAGTGACATTCTATCTCTCTGAAAAATCAAATATGGACTCGATGCATAAGGCTTGAAGCTCAGAGATACATCTGGCAGAAGTAATGGCGAACAAAAACAAGGTTTTCCATGATAAATATTTGAGGTCACATGAAGAAGCTGGTTCGAAAGGTGGCACTGTCAAAGCTTGTAGGACTAATGACAGGTCCCATGGTTGAGAAGGTTCTCTAAAAGGGGGGTTTAGATGATTCACGCCTTTTATGAAAGTCTTGCATAATTTGTGTGACATAAGAGAGGAGTCTTGGACACCATCATAGAAATTAGATATTGCAGACAAATGAACTCTAATGGTAGAGGCAGATAGACCGGATTGAAATAAGGTGGCTAGATACTCCAGTACTATCAACACTGGTGCTGAAAAAAGATCTACCTGTTTTTCTTTCAGCCAAAAAGTAAATCTTTTCCACTTGCTGAGATATGTAATTCAGGTGGAAGACTTATGAGATGCAATAAGAATGTCACGTACTGGCAAAGAAAGATCATTCTGCCTGGCAATCAAGGGAATTGGAGGAGCCAAGCTGTGAGCTTCAGGCTGTTCAGGTTGGGGTGAATCAGATTCTGTGGATGGGAGATCAACCCTGTGGTTGGATGGAGAATCCACAGTTGATCTAGCAGGTGAGGCCAAAGGAAGGGGAACCAAATCTGACGAGGCCAATATGGTGCTATGAGGATTACTTTTCTCTTCAACCGGCGGGCTTTCTTCAGAAACTGGGGAATGAGGGGGAGAGGTGGAAAAAGTAGACCTGAGGGCCAATCGTGGACTAGAGCATCCCTGGGTGACTATCCCAGAGGGAGAAACAGGGCAGAAAAGTTGCTGCATTTGTAATTTGTCGGGGATGCAAAGAAGTCGCAGCAAGGAAGACCCCAGCGGTTGAAAATCTCCGCTGCTATCAAGGGATTCAGGGACTACTCATGAGGTTGTAGTATACACCCGCTGAGTCTGTCTGCTATCATGTTGGAACTCCCGGGAATGTGCATTGCTAGAAGAAAACGGTTGGTAGCCATCGCCCAATGCCATATCCGTATAGCCTCTCGACAGAATCTGTAAGATTTGGTTCCGCCTGGTTTGTTGATGTACCAGACCACCGCCATGTTGTCTGATTGTATCGCAATAGTCCCAGATGGCAGCAGGGGATGGAATGCTTGCAACCCCAGAAGCACCGCCCTCAGCTCTAAAATGTTTATATGCAGATGGACCTCCATTTCGGACCAAGTAACTTGGACTGTCTGTCCCTGACATAGCCCCCCCACCCCCCACCCCATCAGGAAGGCATCTGTGGTCACTGTAACATTGGGCTGTTGGCGGGAGAAGGAGCGAGACCATT